>NW_028283135.1:65000-315900 GCF_059441175.1 Urocampus carinirostris
GGAGTAAGCATGCTGCAGTTCACTCACAGTTCGGTAGAGAACGTCCATTGCCTCCTTCGTATTAGCGCTGGGGGGCACGTACACGGCAGTAATGATGGTCGCGCTAAACTCCCTCGGTAGGTAGAACGGTCTGCAGATCACCGTCAAAAGTTCAATGTCTCGTGAGCAGTGTTTCGAGATTATCTTCGCATTTTTACACCAGTTGTTGTTGGTATAAATGCATAGACCGCCCCCCTTGCTTTTGCCGGTGAGCTCGCCGCTTTTATCAGCGCGGAAAGCAGTTAGCCCCACAATGCTAACAGCGTCATTCGGGATAGATGAGTTTAGCCATGTCTCCGTCAGAATTAAAGCACAACAGTTCGTCAATTCGCGGTTCGATGTTAATTCCACTTGTAAATGGTCCAGTTTGTTGTCCAGGGAGCGGACGTTGGATAGGAAAATGGATGGTAGAGGCGTTTTGAAGGGTTTAGCCTTCATCCGAGCCGTTAGCCCGGCCCGACAACCTCGTTTCCTTCCCCGGTCACATCGCTTCCGCTTGCCACTTTTACTCGCTGCTTTGTAGGCCGCTGCGTTCTGTTGACGTAGCACTCCGAGGCTAAGTAAACACTCCAGAGTGATCGTCGAAATTTGCGCTGGATTTCTTGATGTTCGCATATCCAGCAAAAAACTGCGATCGTATATTAATCTACAGTTAGAGTTGTCTTTGTTCGCCCTCATAAACTGAGTCGAAGATTGGGGTTTTTGACTAGAATGTGAGAAACTGTCGGGAGCAGATCCAGCCGCCGCCATAGAGGGCGCCGCCATTTTGATAAATACATACACACACACATATATATATATATATATATATATATATATATATATACACACACACACATATATACACACACACACACACACACACACACACACATATATATATATATATATACACACACACACACACACACATACATATATACATATATATATATACATATATATATATATATATATATATATACATATATACATATACATATATACATATATATATATATACACACACATATCTATATACACACACATATCTATATATACACACACACACACACACACACACACACACACACACACACAGGCTTGCGAAACTATTTGGCCACCTTGAACTTGAAATTTCAGACTTCAAACATCAAGATGGAAAACTTATTTCTTGTGAAGCATCAACAATAAGTAGGACACAATCATGAAGTGGAACACACTTTTTGGGATATTTTAAAAAAATTTCACAAATAAAAAAAACGAAATTATTCAGCCCTTTTAATTTCAGTGCAGCAAACTGTACAGAAGTTCAGTGAGGATCTCTGAATGATTTAATGTTGATCTAAATGACTAATGATGATAAATGGAATCCACCTGTGTGTAATCAAGCCTCTGTAAAAAATGCATCTGCACTGTGATACTCTCAGAGAGCATCGTGAAGAACAAGGAACACACCAGGCTTGTCCGAGATACTGTTGTGGAGAAGTTTAAAGCTGGATTTGGATATAAGAAGATTTTTAAACATCCCAAGGAGCACTGTGCAAGCAATAATATTGAAATGGATGGAGTATCAGACCACTGCAAATCTACCAAGAACGGGCCGTCCCCCTTAACTTTCAGCTCATACAAGGTGAAAACTGATCAGAGATGCAGCCAAGAGGCCCATGATCACTCTGGATGAACTGCAGAGGTAGGAGAATCTTTCCAAAGGACAACAATCAGTCGTATACTGAACAAATCTGGCCTTTATGGAAGAGTGGCAAGAAATAAGACATTTCTGAAAGATATCCATAAAAAGTGTCGTTTAAAGTTTGCCACGAGCCACCTGGGAGACACACCAAACATGTGGACGAAGGAGCTCTGGTCAGATGAGACCAAAATCAAACTTTCTGGCAAAAATGCAAGACGTTAAGTTTGGCGTAAAAGCAGCACAGCTCATCACCCTCAACACACCATCCCCTAAGTCAAACATGGTGGTGGCAGTATCATGGTTTGGGCCTGCTCTTCTTCAGCAGGGACAAGGAGGATGGTTAAAATTGATGGGAAGATGGATGGAGCAAAATACAGGACCATTCTAAAAGAAAACCTGCTGGAGTCCGTGAAAGACCTGAGACTGGGACAGAGATTTGTAATCCTCCTGTCCGGCAGTGTCGTAGAGTCCCAACAAGTACTGCTTTCCTCCCACGTTGACGCTCACTGCGTAATGATCAAAGACAGCTGGGACATATTCCTCCGGAAAAGCGTCGTTGGCATAGCTCATGAGAAGACAGGTTTTGCCCACTGCGCTTCCAACAAGACAATGATCCAAAACATAAAGCAAAAGCTACAATGGAAAGGTTAACCAAAAAACATATCAAGATGTTAGAATGGCCAAGTCAAAGTTTAGACCTCAATCCAATTGAGAATCTGTGGAAAGAACTGAAAACACAACTGTTCGACTTACGAAAAACGGCAAATCCGAAAAAAAATTTCGGGATGTAAAAAATATCTGGACATTGCTGTAAGTTAGATTTTGTATTGTGCACAGGACAGTACTGTAGTGCTTCTTTGCGCTGCTACCGGCGCTGTGAGAGGTCACTCACCATCCTAGTTCGTGTGTAAACATTCTATACTGTATCTCCGTACTAACATTATGTATGTATGTATGTATATGTATATATATATATATATATATATATATATATATATGTGTGTAAATGTGTATATGTGTGTATGTATCCGGTTTCTACTTCCTGGTTCGTTTGTAATGTACACACACTGTACTGTATCTCTTTGAGACTTTTATTGTGTAATATTTCGTGCATCCATTCAATATGGTTGGTGTGAAGTGTAAAGAGGCAAGCCGTTTCATTTAAAAGTGGAATAAGAAAGCTTGACGCGGTTGAGAAAAAGGGTCGGAACGCTTTTTTTCGGCCACTTTTTACCACGGATGAGGTCCTCATGAAGCGCATCTTCCAAAAGTAAGTTATACTTTATTCATCTTTGTAAAGCATATAGTTTTATGAAAAAACTTGGAAGTGTATTGCAGTCGATGGCAGTGAATAACTAAAAACTTAATCCAGGATTCCTTTATCACAAGGGTCAGGAATGTATAGCTCGTGAGCCAGGTATGGCCCTTTTCATGAGTACATCTGGCTCAGAGAAAAAAATGAGAGCTATGCTAACTTGTAGTCTAGTAATCCATCGGTAATCACAGTCAATGGGGACCAGATCCCAACCTGCGAAAAGGGAAAATTTGCAAATTAGCATCGCATTTTCGTAAAAGACCCCAAGAATCAAACTTACCTTAAGAGGACATCCTTACCAACTAAAAGTATACGACTGTAACAAAATAGAGACGATAGATCTACAAATAAAAACCAAACGCAGAATTGCTGTTGAATTAATAATTTTTAATGTTATTATATAAAAGTGCAGCTATATTGGAGGGATTCTCCTTTCAGAGTAAGAAAGTGATTTTGAGAGCGGCTGGCTACCTGCATGCTACGGATGAGGTAACCTCAACTTCAGCTAGTTTTCTGCGATGATTAAAATACAACCATCCTGAATGTGGGGTTTTCCTACGATTTTTAGCTCCAGCTCATCAGTTTCATGGGTATTGGAACTGGCATAGGTGAGTTACAGGCTAGGCAGGTGTGAATTAAGAGAGATGTTAGCCTAGCCGTAGTAGTAGGCTTGACCCGAAGCCTCTCCTGATTCAGTCGATTCTTGGACCAGATAATAATCCGGGAGCACCTGCTGGTGATCACCATTTCTTTGCGCTCTTGAGACTTTCCATGGCAATTGTCAATTTATTAGACAAATTTCTTTTCAATGTAAAAAGCTGCTGAAAAACTAGCTGTAGCGTCAGCCGTGCTTGCCAGTTTGTTTTGGATACATCGACTTGTGGAACCGCACACCCAACACACAAACCTGCCCCCGTGATAGCATTTGTTATCTGCTAAGAACACAATGACGGCCATGTTTATATCAGTGACAATAAAGAAATTTCAATTCAATTTCAAATCCACCAAGAAGTGAACCAGCGATAACCGAAGCATGAGGCAACAATGGAATCTCTGTATATGGAAAGCAGAGAGGACAAAGTACATGCATTGTTCGGTTCTAAATCTATATAGCTGAGTTCCAACTACAGTTCACTACAGTCTCGGTAGCGCACCAACAGACCCCTTTTGGCTATATGTTGTTGAATTCCAGTTTATGAGAGCTCATTAAAAATGCATGTTCACCTTTGCAAGACTTTATGATGAAAACCCACAGAACAAACTGTGAACACTGAAAAACGCCAGACAAGCATCTTGAGCAATATGATTGGGTCAGTCGCAGGAGTGGCAAGATCTCTGTACACATAGCGTGCTCCCCTCTCTCTTGCCCAGCGCTCTCTGCTCTGAAGGTAAATACATCAGAATCCTTCTTGTTTGCAGTATTTTGTGACATTTTTATAAAACAACTCTGCTCGCACCTTGATTTGGAACCAATATTTATGACAGAAATGCGATGTCCATCACACAGAGTATCTGTATGACTTTTATATTTTTCAACCCCATTACAGGAAATAGAGAACTTTATCACAATACTCTCATTTTTCAAGACTGTCCTTTATGTTATGATTTTTTTTACCATTTTCGGGCCGGATTATAAAATGCCTGCAGGCCGTAGTCAACCCACCCTGCGAAAGGTGCTGCAGACTATGCCAGCTTGCCGTTTTTAGGATTGCAGGGGGAACCCAGAGAACCCAAAGATAAGACAGGGAAGCACAGGAAGGACACACAAACATAATTCTAGGAAGACTAGAGATTAAATTTTAACGCCAAATCCTCAAACCTCAGACCTCCACACTTGTAACCACATAATTCAATAAACGACACATCAACCCAATCTCATCATCTACTTGAGTAATTAGGACCTGTACAATTCAGGTCAAAGGAATAATCCCCAAGAAGACCACCTAGTTAAAATATCCTGGGGAAAAGTGGCATCTCAAGAACACTTTCCAGGGTTTGTCCTCCACACCTTGTAAGAAACTTCACAGGACATATTCACAGTCACTGCTCAGGACGTTGCCAAAATGCTCACGTATAAATGGAACATTTAAGACAGTCTGACATTCATTCGGCCTTTCACAGTTTTGTTTTGTTTTTGAAAAACTATACACCCAACACCTGGAGTAATATCTGCTATATACATCCATCTAGGTATGATATACCTGTATTACAAACCGAAGCGTCCTGGTTTAGTCGATTTCGCAGAATAGCGATATTGGTACTCGACCATAATATGTTAGGGATCGATGTTCAAACACAGAATTCTTTGAAAACAAACATTTTTTCCAATTACAGTAAACCATTGTTTTTTTGCAGGGGTTATGTTCTAAAAGGAACCTGTGAAAGGGCAAAATCTGTAAAGTAGGAATTTTTTTTTTTTTTTTTACCATTATTATACAAATAAATACTCTATTTTACATTGAAACAAAATAAAAAAACATTTTACAGGCCAAATAATTTGTTTCAAAAAGTACTTTTAGGTGTTTGTCAAATGATGAATTTAATCATCATGGGAAGTGAAAGCTTTAGATGACACAGATTAGCACTGCCCACTGCAATTGGAACAAATGAAACACAATTCTACCCCCAAAAAATACAAAATCGTCCCTATGGTTTTCTTTATTTTCTATTGAACGAAGAATCCCGTAATGGAGACCAAAAGCCAAGTCACATTTATTTGTATAGCCATTAACCACTAATGGTCTCTTTACCGTCCCTTAGTGTGTCCATAAGTTTACCTTTATCTGCAATAGATGGCATATTTTGCTTCCAAGTTTGAAACATCACAAAATAGAACATTGGGGTCTCTTTTACTCACAATTTCTTAGTCATACAGTGAATTTTTTTTGTTTTTACCTAGACAACGTCAACTTCGGGTTCGCATATTTCACTAGGTTTTGCAGTAGTCTATAAATGTATGTGTGCATTAATTGATCAGTCAAAAAATATTGCTGACCACAAATGTCACGCATTTCTTAAGACACCTTCTAATAAACTCTCATTCATCTTTGTTGGCATTTGGAATGTATTTGACACAGTATTTTTCTTGCTTTTATTATTTTTGTTATGCTTAACTAACATAAAACTGAGAGGACAAGCATAAAGCGCTGCTAAAAGTAAGATAAGACACACACTTGCTAACTTGTACTTAATACATAATTAATCGATAAAATATTCTTTTTTTCACATTTTTAAGAACACATTTAACGACGCTTCCACTATCAATTATTTTGAACTTGCAAGAGTTCAGGGAGAGAAGCCTTCAGATAAGGAATTCCAACCTATTTTAAGGCCTTTCCCTGCGGCTTCTGTTTTTATTATATCTTCATGGTTACAAATATCAGAGCAGGCCTAAGGGATGTGAAATATAAAAAAAAAAAACAGCATCACGATTGCCCGATAGCGACAATATGTAATAGTCAAAACAACGCACACCAGTGCGTAATAACAGTCAAAATAAAAAAAACTGGTATCTTCTGAAATCTTCTTTGCAGGTGTTTAATATTAACATCAGAATAAACTTATAACAAACTCAACTTGTCGTCAAAACCATTGTACACTCTTCTTTGAGCTCTAAAGGATCTGACTAAGAATGAGAATATGATATAGTCTTTGACTTGACATCCCTCTGCATTCATTAATCTCTGGACTCACTTTGATATAGTTTTAAAAGACTGACCGTGTCTGGAGTCAATCTGTGCAGCTGAGCATTATGGGAATCCCCAACCACAGAGAGGCCCCTTCAGTGGGGCAAAAAGTGGGCAAAAGTCCCCTTGTTCGACCCTGCTCCCTCCTCTGCCGGCCTTTCCTCCGTGAACACTGGCACTTGTCTTAGTACATAAACCTTCCATTGTTCTGTCTGCAAGGTGACTGGCATGGAGCAGCAGATTTCCAGGGCAGGAAACTGCGCGGAAGCAGGGGAACATAAACAGCCCTGACTGACAGCACACAAATAATTAGCACCGGCCGTCTTTCAGAGGCTTCTGCTAATAACAGACTTGCGCTGGCTAATTATACGGCCGGGTAGCTCTCATCCTGAAAACTGCCCGGATACTCCCAAAGCTGAAGGGCCTTGGTTAAAGCTACACAATGGACTCTCTTGAGAGGGTTGAAGACAGCAGAGTTAATCTAGGTGTGCAAAGGTAACATGATCACCTCAGATTGATCAAAAGGCCACAGGAGACGAAGCTCGGAGTCACTGAAAATTAAAATAAATATTTCATCAATGCTGATTCATATTTGCACTTCAACTTTTGACTATGCTTGGAAATGGTCCAATTCAGGGGTGGGAAAACTAAGTCATGTTGAGTTGATGAGAAATTAGCAAAGGGGCCAGGCTTCGAGACAAAAATTATTGATTTTATTTTCATCCTTAATATGCCGATAAGAGTATTGGTCTGATACTTTGGCAATGGATGAGGAAAAAAGTTAGCCTATTTTTCTAACACGTATTTTCGTATAAATATACACGCTGACATTTTTATGTAACATGTTAATTTTCATGTAATACTTCATTAAATAGGGCAGCACGGCAGCGCAGTGGTTAGCGCGTGTGCGGCACAGTTCTAAGGTCTTGGGAACCTCCTGTGTGGGTTCAAATCCAGCTACCGGACTTCCTGTGCAGAGTTTGTATGTTCTCCCCGTGCTTGCGTGGGTTTCCTCGGGCACTCCGGTTTCCTCCCACATTCCAAACACATGCAATTCAGGTGGATTGGTCCAAATTGTCCCTATGTGTGAATGAGCGAGCAAGTTGTCTGTCCCTGTGTTCCCTGCGATTGGCTGTCAACCAGTTCAGGGTGTCCCCTGCCCACTGCTTGCTGGGATGGGCTCCAGCACCATCGCGACCCTACTGAGGATAAGCGGTGCAGCTAATGAGATGAGACTTTATTGAATAGAACATTTCATCATATTGGTTTTGAAACACAAAATTAAAGCAGAGTGGCATGATAAGTCCCTTTTTTAAAAATCATTAAATTTGATAATATACAATTAGAAAATGCAAGATGATCAAGTGTTTTTTTTTGCATTACATTAGATAAACAGCTTGGTAAATACATGAATTATAAAAAAAAAACATTGCAAATATGAACAATTAAAATATAATGTTAAAAATGACATGTACGTTATTTAAATTAACATAATTCAGTACAGAATGTTTTACGAGAAATCTATTTTTATCGAGCAGCAAGGCAAAAAGGTACAGTGGAGACAAGAGTACTGTACTTATATTTGTACTTTTATTTATCATCATATCATTGATTTCTTTGTTTTGTGGGCTAGATTAAAAGGCCTGACGGGCTGCATGTTGCCTGGAGGCCGTTGTCTGCTCACCCTAGACTGTCTATGACATAACATGTCCCCAACATAAAACTGGTTAAAATTCTTTCAAAAGATGCCAAGGTTCTGTCCCATATAGGTGTTTTGGGGAGTGAAAAGTAAAATACTTTTTAGGGATCTTAAATTGGACCACTTTGGTCGGGTTTAAACAAGACAAGGACAATTTATGGACTAAATTCATGTTGGATTGGGTAAACAAAATCAATTTTTTGTCATTCTTTTTGGACTAAATACTGGCCAAAAATTATAAGAACATATTTAGCTCAAAATCAGAAGTCCAACGCCATCTAGTGCACAGTGGGAAGACATGTTATATTCGAATCAATGAACAACGCAAAATGCATTTGTTCCTGAGAAGTGGACTAAAAAGAATTAACTCGAATGGTGAAATAATCAACAACGGCTTATGGAAAACAAGACCAAGTCACTTATTAAACAATGACTTATGTTTGTTTCTTTATACATTGTTGTTTCAACCTGAGACACTTCTTGCTTTTAGCCCTGAGTTTGATGTTATGTGAGTGAGTATCCTGTTGGCAGGATAACACCTATGAGTAATATTACCACCTTCACCTACATACCTTTGACCACTTTCTTCAGCAATCAAAGCAGTTTGTGCAGAGAAAACATTAAGAGAGAGATGTTTGCCACATTATAATACAATTCTAAACTATAGTAGTACCTCTACATATGAACGTTTCAGCTTTTAAAGTAGCTGAACAGGAAAATATTGCCTCTAGTTAGAAAGGCATTTCAAGGTATTAAGTAAAAAAAAATCAGTACACAGTGCAGGCTGCTATTAGCCACTTCCAGACACTCCACTTTCGAACCTAAACAAACTGGCTATCGCTTAAAATACAGACGCTGCCTTACTTACAAACGAGATTCGGACAGTTCTTGACGATCGTTCATAAGTTGAATTAGTTCGTAAGTTGCTTCAGTGCTTGTATGTTTAAGGTTTATACAAGTATGTTTAAGGCTTTTATAAAGTAACCTGTATTGTTTTGTACTAAAAATAAACATTTAATAAAATAATATGCTCTATAAAAATAAATAAAGTAAAGTTTAACTTACTTTTAGAAGATGAGCTTCAAGAGTTAGGCGACTTCCTCCTCCGTGGTACAAAAGGACCGAAAAAAGCGTTCCGGACATTTTCTTAACCGCATCAAGCTTTCTTATTCCATTTTCATTTCAAAAGTAACAGCTCGCCCCTTTTTTACATTTTACACCAAACATGTTGATTAAACACATGAGATATTGAACAATAAAAATGTCAAATTTCTTAGCGGGCTGGAGATAGAACAGACATAGACAGTATAGAATTTTTACACACGAACTCCGAAGAGGAAATGTTCGTAAGTCGAATGTTCGTAAGTAGGGGTGCGTCTGTATGCCTAGCAATCCAGTGCGCATGTGTTATCCCAGGCCTTGTCACAATCACAGTGGAAAGTTCAGAGACGAGGAGGCGGTGGGGTTCCGTAAGATGGAGGGGAGGAGGACATTTTAGAAAAAAGTATTTGAATCTGTGGAAAGGAATCACCCCGAAAAAGTGTTGGCAAGTCAGGCTATCGGTCATTATGATGACGTTTGCCTCACGCATTTCTGACGTATTGTCAAAAGTCGGCAAAGCAGATGTCATTGGATCACTTTTTCCAAGAAACTCTTTTTTACATTATGTGCCTCACGTTTTATGTTTATTATGCTGTAATATAAATTAGACATGTATTTATCGCTTGTTATGATGCTCTTTTATGGTTTATTAAAACATACCATACTTTATACTTTTGCCGGGCTTTGAACAGATTAGCATATTTACATTTAAAACGTGTCTCTACTGTATTTACGCTTTCAGGTTATGAAGCTACTCCCAGAACAAATCAAATTCATAGGTGGAGGTACAACTGCATGTTCTTATTTTGTATTTTAATTCTATTTTTATCAAAATAGTATAGGGCTGATTGGGTATGTCACGGCTAAACATTAAAAAGGTCCCAAAACTTTTTTATCAAGGCATATATAAATATACTCGTACAACATTCTTGAATTTTGCAATAATTTACTTCTTCAACTTGATCGTTGTTCTCACAGTTTTTCCTCCTCATGATCACCAACTTTTTTGAAACTCAAACAAATGCAATAAGACGCACAACAAGAGCACTGATTCTCAACTCTTAAGTACTCCACAATGAAAAATGTTTTCTTTGGACTACATTTAGACCTCACTTCTTCATTTACATGTGATTATTTTTAAACTGTTAAATAAGCGACTATGACGAGCTAAAAAACGCAGCAACAGTGAATATTCCACAATCCACACATGTTACCAGCTCGGTAGCCTAGATGGTAGGGCGCCCGCTCCGAGACTGGGAAGTCGCTGGTTCAAGCCTCGGCCGAGTCATACCTAAGACTTACAACATTGGTACTCATTGCCTCCCTGCTTGGCGCTCGGCATTTAGGGTTGGAATTGGGGGGTTTGGTCACCTAATGACTAAAATGACTGCGCCCTGTTTGGCTGCGGCTCGTTACAGTTTAACTGTACGGGTCAGTATCGACATTTCGTTCTGTGTGCATGGTTACAAAGAATGACAATAAAAGTAAATTCTATTCTATTCTTTTCTATGTTAGGTAGGAGCATAAGGAAAGTCTACATCAAGCCCTCCCATAAGATATAAAAGCCCGACCCTGATCAGCGGAGATAATGCATGTAAGCCGTTTTTCTGAAATCTTCGCATGCTGCAACTTGCTCCATCGTCCCCATGCTAGGAGCATCTGCTCAACATCAGCGATGCAAACAAGCGCAGAGGTGTGCCTGGCTACATTTTTTTGATGAAATCTAATTATAGCGCTGGGCAGCGTGGCAGCGCAGTGGTTAGCGCGTGTGCGGCACAGTTCTGAGGTCATGAGATTGAACCTCCTGTGTGAAGTTTGCATGTTCTCCCGTGCCTGCGTAGGTTTCCTCCGGGCACTCCGGTTTCCTCCCGCATTCCAAAAACATGCATGTCAGGTTAATTGGCAGGTCTAAATTGTCCCTAGGTGTGCTTGAGCCAGTGAGTTGTCTGTCTCTGTGTGCCCTGTGACTGGCTGGCAACCAGTTCAGGGTGTCCCCTGCCCACAGATAGCTGGGATGGGCTCCAGCACCTCCGCAACCCTACTGAGGATAAGCGGTGCAGATAATGGATGGATGGATAATTATAGTGCTACCCTTTTTGCTGATCCTGACTCCTAATGTTTAGAGGTAGGCATTAAAACAGCTGCTGGTATCGGCATGCCCCGGAGGCTGGAACACAATCACAGGTCTTGGCAGATGAAAAGGCTGTTAAATGTCTTTTTGATGAAGCAAGGGTGTGCCAGGAGAGTTCTAAATTTCCCAATAATGCGGCCCAGAAAGTCCCACAGCGCGGGCAACAACATACAGTCCAAACTCTGTTGTGCATGTGTACTAAACACAAAAAGGCCGAGTGAAAACAAATAGTGAGGGGGTGATGTCAGCGGGTGCTAACATGGACATGTATCTATTTGGTTTCAGGTCTCATCTTGCAAGATAATCTTACAAACAAATACAGTAATCCCTTGTTTAACAGGGTTTAATGGGTACCAGATCCCCCAGTGATATGTGGAAAAAATAGCCCCCACATCTCTATTTTCAAATTGCACTCTGACACCCCCACTTGCCCAATAAGCAATGGGGATAATGGATTGTGACTACGTGAGTACTGTTAGTTTTGGGTAGTAAAGTAAAAAACAAAAACAGTACCCACGCATGACAAAAGTTTGCTCTCTTGACCCCCGCTCACAACAATAGTCAACTGAGAATAATGGATTCTAGGCAAAATAGTGCAGTTTATTTTAGGTGTGCCAAAATGGTCCGCTCAAGTAGCCAGTAAAAAATAAAAATAACAAAAAAATAAATTAAAAAAAAATAAAACACAAACAGCTCTCAACACCCCCTCGACCCGACTGAGGATAAGCGGTGCAGATAATAGATGGATGGATGCTCCCTTCACAAGTTGACCAAGGATAATGGGGAAAAAAAACAATGAAAATACGCTATGTCAGCCTCTGCTCGCAGCAATGACTGGCCAGGGATAATGGTCCTCGGAACGTTTTTCAATCCGCAATGCACTGAGGCTGCTCAGTACAAATGTAAGGCAGTAAGAGATTAAAGTAGCACGTTAGTTATGGATTGTAATTAGAAGGTCTCTAAGTCATCAGGTGTCCAATTCTAGAATAACAATCCACCTCTTAGTTATGTTCAGTAATTTAGTGCTTTCAGTGGAATTTTGATCTTTTGATGTCCTAAAGATTTCAAGTCCTGCGTCATCCCTTTTTTACGTTTAGTTTAGTTACAGCGAGTTAGTGTTCCCAACATTTGTGTTGTATTTCTTTCACGGTTTATTCGTTTAATTTGGGTCCTTTCATAATCGGCATCAGAGGAGTGTTTGTATCGTTACCTTTCTTGTTATGTTCTCTGATCAAATTAATCCTTTTTTAAATTACTTTTTAAAACCATGGGGGAACCCTGGTCAGTGCGATGCTAGTGGCAGTAATGGTAAAGGTTTTCTCAAATGAAGAAATAGCAAAATGTCACTTTACTCCAGTTCATTGCCACAGCTATCAGCACCAGTCAATAAATACAGCCAAGTGGTTGAAGCTTTCTATAAAACTCACAAAGTTTTTCACTGTTGCACAAGAAGGAAAAGAAAGTATGGAAACAGAAATGATATAGAGGACATATAATGAAAGAGATAAGTAGGAAAATTACGGTAGGGACCAAAGTCTTTTGAAACGTGTTCATAAATATGCATACAATGCGGTAGCGGCCAGAATAGAAGAAACAATGATTTTTTTTCACACATTGATGTTTTTTCCCAAGGCTGTACAGTGAGACCTCGCTACTTCGCGGTTCGACGTTCGCGGATTCAGAGCTTCGCGGTCTGTAATGGTAAAAAAAATAAAAAATAAAAAAAAATTAAGGGGCGTCGCTTCTTTTTGCGGGAATCCACCTCGGCCGACGACCCTAGCACGGCGTGCCGTTCTCGTTTCCCGGTGTTGTGCACAAATCCGACTTCCATACAGAATACTGGGGCGGCAGTAGCTCAGGAGGTAGAGCGTTCGTCCTGGGATCAAGGGATCCTAGTTCGAATCCCGGCTCGTCCGTGTTACATGTCGAAGTGTCCTTGGGTAAGACACTGAACCCCTAATACCCCCAATAAGCAGGTTAGCGCCTTACATGGCTGCAAGGCCGCTATTGGGAAATGTGGAGCACACTGTAAAGCGCTTTGGGAAGTCATTGACTTGAAAAGCGCTATATAAATGCAGATCATTTCATTTCATTTCATTTCAATACTCCCCCTTGCGTGAACGCGCATTCTGCTGCGCTTCCGACAAAAGCGATCGTATTCTATATAATACGCTTATTGAAACCATAAAAGGAGCTGATTAAAATAATTGGGCGATCTTAGTCTATATAATGCGTTTATTTAAACAATAAAGCGCAATCGTATTCTACAAAATGCGTTTGTTAACGCGGATGTAAAAGTCACCAACGTCACGTCTCCCGCTCGGGCCGCGATCGCTCTACATGGCGCTACACGGCCCCCGATGGGGGGGAAAGGGGTAGGGGGGACCTGTGGGGGTTAGGGGGCGGTGAAGCAGAAGCCGCGTGGACCCAGCAGTGGCATTTGTGGGCTACCAGTACACTCAGTACGGCCAGAGTAAGTCGAGAGCCTTACCGGCTTAGCATGGTGCTCGTGGCGCACGTTAAAGCTCGTGTTTGTTGACGGGATCTCAAAGACTATTATGCATTACGGTGGTGAAGCGGAAGCCGCACCAAAACCGCGCGCCGGTGTTGTGCCCAAATCCGACTCCCGTACAAATTCTGCGCTTCCGACAGGCCGGCCTCCACGCGGAGAGCCCGACCCGCTCGGCTTGTCGCGGTGTCGTGCGTATCGCGCCCGAAATTACCCGTGCCGCGGGTTAGGGGCTCGCTCGCGAATAATAAGGATAAGCGGTGCAGATAATGAGATGAGATTTTTTTTTTCCTTTTTGAAGGGGCGTCGCTACTTCGCAGATTTTCCATTTTTCGGGTGGTTTTGCTCCCCATTAATCGGGTCTAAAAAAATAATAATTCAAAAAAATAAAAAAAATAAAAAATAAAAAAATGTATATATATATATATATATATATATATATATATATATATATATTTTTTTTTCTTTTTGAAGTGGCGTTGCTACTTTGCAGATTTTCAGTTTTTGCGGGTGGTTTTGGTCCCCATTAACCGCGATAACCGAGGTCTTACTGTATATGTAAAATCTCAGAAATAAAAAATTATTTGAGACAATAACACAATTTAACGTTACTTAACTGTGGTTTGTACTATAGACGCTGCCGACCTACGAATGAGTTAAGTTCCGGACCATCGCTCGAAAGTTGAATTTGTTTGTAGGTTGCTTCAGTGGTATATTTTGTATGTGAATGGTTTATAGTATAAGTACGTTTAAGGCTTGTATAAGTAACCTGTATTGTTTTGTACTAAGAAATAAACATTTGGTAAAATAATATACTCTATAAAGAAAAATTATTGCCAACATACCTGCCACACACTCCGCTGTATTTCTCACCCAACAATAATATTAAAATACAGAAGCAAAAGGAGCCAGGGAAAATCATGTACCCCTTGACAATGGATCCTTACAAAAGAGTATATTGTATGTGGAGCCTCTAAAGATTCGTTCCAAAAAATGAATCAGTTATTCCATTTCAGTGGCGTGTATGAACCTCGTAAAGACTGCGAATGAATGCAGTTGTTAAATGTTCAGCTTTTTACTGTTTCACCAATAGAATTAGTTGAAAGATTCACACAGTCTTGTTTTTGACTCTGACACTTATAAGTTTAATTCCACAAAAAATTTAAATAAGATTTATTGATCATTTGAAGAATATAGTAGTTTGCTCATTTGTCCTACAGGAAAACAAGCAGGCGCCGATGCATGCTTTTGTCTTCTCTTGTTTGGATTATTGTAATCCCTGCTCTCAAGTCTCCCACCCAAAAAAATATTGCAAGCTTGCAGCTATTGCAAAATTCAGCTTGTGTGATATCAAGGGCCAGGGGGATCATATTACACCAGTTCCAAAATTGCTGAATTAGCTTCCCATGCATTTCAGAATCAATTCTAAGGTGATTTTACCAATTTTTAAATGTCTTAAGGGTCCTGGGCTGTCTTTTCCGCCTATTGTATCAGCTCTCACCGTCCTTGAGGTCCTCTGGAAGCGGTTTTGTGACCTGTTCCCAGGGTGAGGACTGAAATCTATTGTGTGGCAGCATTCAGCCACTTTGGTCCTCGCCTATGGAATCTTCTGCCGGAGGATATCAGGTCTGAGGGGACGCTTGTGATACTAGTCCTAACCTTGTACTGTTATACATACTGTAAACTCTCACTTCTTCGCGCTTTATACTTTTCGACCACAGTGTATTGCAGGTTGAAAAATATTCCGAGATTTATTATCCCCGATTGTATACTGCTGTGAGCGGTGGACGGCAAGGTGCATATATTTCGGTCATGGCGGCTCTTTTTTGACATTCTGGAGATTCTGGTCCCCATTAACCGCGATAAACGAAGGATTACAGGATTGTTTCTGTTTCAAACTTTTATGTTTCAGTTCTCGAGCAGTTTCTTCTAATTGTCAGTGTTTCCTCATTCCCCACTGGTAGGATAAGTCTAGTAGCTGGCTAATAGGAGGATGGATTTAATATTCTTCCAATGGCCGTCTGCTCCCATCCTCATCAGTGTGGATGAGCCTCCATCTGGTTCCTTTCCACACATGGTTAGTCTGTGTGTTGCCATAATTATATTCATCAATGATTTATTTAGTTTCATGTTAACCATTATGTATGTGTGTGAGTGTGTGTGTCCATGTATTTGGAGTTGTTGGGTAGGGGAATGTTATTGTACATTGAATGTTTTTTAAAGCACTTTGAGTTGTAATTCATTGAATGAAAAGTGCCATACAAATACATTATAATTTGATTTTGTTCGCATGTGTGACAGTCAAGGTTAAAAAGTTAGAAGTTTGACAAGTACATGCTGCACACCTGCAACTAAAATACTTAATTGTTCGCACCTCAAAGGTTTTCCTCTTCATCTTCTTCTGGTGTTGCATCCGTTCCTTCTCTTTTTCTACGGCTCGAGTGGACTCTCTGAGCCTCTCCAAGTCCTGCTGGTACATCTCCCTTTGTCTCTCCAACTCCACCCTCTCTTCATCCAACCGCTCCTGTAAGCATTTTTTTCCAACAATCAAGGCCCAGGTCACATGAAGCAACACGAGTCTCAGGTGGGTCCGACCACTTCACCTCCAGCCGTCTGCATTCTTCTTCTCTTTGCAGCAACCTGGCCTCAGTGGCCTCCACTTGCTGGCGATGCTTCTCTCGCTCCTTCTCCCAGCATAGCTGTTCCTGGCGATGCTGTGACTGCAGTTTGTGGAAGTTGGCAAGTTCTTCCCTTTGCAGGGCCAGCGTGCGCTGCTTCTCCTGCTCCAGCAATACGTTGCCGTGGTGGCGGCCCGGCAGGGAGGCACGCTCTGTTAGCGAGAGGCGTTGCAGCTCAATGTGACTGTCCTGCTGAGATACGATGGCCTGATCAAGCAGAAACAGGAAAAGTACGAGATCATTACTTTAAGACAGGAGTGGGCAAACTACGGCCTGCGGGCGCACTCAACAAAGGGTTATGAAAAGAAATGTACTAGAAATTAAAATAATTTTGTTTTGGTGCCAATGTTCTCTCCAGTGTCATTTTAAGGCGACATCCCCCTTAAAAAAAAAAATTTATTAGAGGAGATGTTACATAATTTGGAACTTTTTCGCTAGTCATCTCCAAGCTTGCGTCATCATTGCAGCATTGGAGAGCTCATTCATGATGCGCATGCAAGTACTTGCATTTCTTAGACGTACTCAAATAAACTCTTCATTTTTTTCAACTCTCTTGGTTGACGCTCGAACTTTACTCAAAGCAGGCCTTTTCTTACTTTTACCATTTTGATACTACACTAACAAATCTAAATAAAACCCCGCAGGACTGAGTATGACGTGCGGCTCCAGCTTTTCCTTAAGCATTGTTAAGGTATTGAATATAGACTAAGTATTAGCAGATACAAAAAAATAAATAAATAACATATTTCTTTTCATCCTGACCCGCCTGCTATGCCAATTTTTCAACACAGCCCGAGACTCAAAAGGGTTGCCCACCCTTGCCTTAAGACATTAAAAACATAAAAACTTTGTTATTATTTTTACCTGCACTGACTAAAGCTCACTTTCACAAGATGCCCATTACAGCATTAGAGGAGTATTTGTTTATCAATAGAATAGAATAGAATAGAATATACCTTTATTGTCATTGTTACAAATGGGCTAACATATTGTGACAACGAAATTGGGCTGATGTTGAATTTCTAAAAATGGATCAATAGCTGCGTCTCAAGCATTGGTTTTATTTGATGTTTTTTGTGTTGGATCACTACATGGACACAAAATTACTAGTAGAAATTTGAGACGGTGTGCAAACAAGAAGACATCACACTACCTGCAGACTGTAGAGATTTTGAGAGAGCATTAATACTTTGTTGAAGAACTAGAATGGAAAAAGAGAAGGCTGTTATAAATGGGAAAAGGACACTTATATAAGGTTCAGCTGAAGAGGCACCAACCTCCGCCTCAGGGAATGATTTGGGCCGGATCCAGTTCCATCTCGTCTGTGTGCAGCAGCTCTCAACCTAAGCAACATTACGCGCATTAATTTGAGTACAGTCGAACCCCAGGTTATGGCAACCTCGCCTCAAGACGTTTTTTCCCCACAATACGACATCAACTAGTTATTTAGCAGTACAGTTTTAACCTTGCCATTGGTGCGTACGACTAGCTACATCCCCAAGATGCCTGTCTGTTACAAGGGGACATGACCTAAGATGCTGGTCTGCTATTGCGTTGAGCCACGGTATCATGAAAACGTCAAGATTCTTTTGGTTGAACTACCTCCCAAAATGCCATTTTCTTTTAGTTTAGAATTGATGCTTTGACTTAGCAATACAATTTTGTTTTTTGTACTGCATTTATTGGTAATAGGTTCTAAGGCTTGCATTAATGCTACGACCATAAGCAAAAAGAAGAACCATGGAAAAGAATCTTGCATTTAAAAGAAATACGAAGTCAAATGCATTGTCACCGTTGCTCGGGAATATTACCGTAAGTATAAGGAGGCAATAAAATCCTTGCGAGCAGATCTTTTAAATAAGTTTCATTTTAAACCCACCATCACTGTCTCCTCCCTCTCTACCAGGGTTGGGTAGGGTTACTTTAACTTGATTACTTTCAATTACTGTTGGATTACTCCAATACCAAATGTGCTAATAAAAGACAAAAGAAACAAAATATGAATAAAATTACAAAATTTTGTGCAGGCTTGGGGAGTAACGGAATACATGGAACGGCAAAAATTATGTTGGCAAGCTGTTTGGATTTATTTTAATTTTGTTTCTGTCGCATTTTATGTTAGTTTTGCCAGAGATCAAAGCCAGGAGAGAAAGCTTACCACGTGTTGTGAGTCATAATTTTATTCATATTTAGTTTCTTTTGTCTTTTATTAGCATATTTGGTATTGGAGTAATCCAAAAGTAATTGAAAGTAATCATGTTAAAGTATATCCTACCCAACCCAGCCCTCTACATCCACCCACCAATTCCACTGTACCAATTTAAGTCACATCACAACAGAAATAAAAAAAAAATCATTTTTTACTTTACATATCAATATTTAAAATTGAATCATCTATCCCTCGAGAGTGGTGACCCTCGGCAAGGCAAACACATAAACAAAAACAAAAGAAAAGAAAAGAAGAAAAAAAAGTGGCAAAAACCAAAGACTTGACAATGGCCAACCCAAATCCCCAAACAAGTTAAGCACCTCTGCAACCAAGTTGGTCATGGTTTCGTCCCCCCAGATGAAATTGGACACAAGAAAGCGGCCAAGTCCCTCGGGTCAGGGTGACACAACACACTCATCTATTCAACAGCAGGGCCCGACAGCTTTCACTGGTTTACCCCTGCCGTATCATACAGGTGCCCTGCCTATCCCTTGGAACACGTCTAAACATCCCACTATCCTTTCACAACACCTCTCCACTCATTCCTATCACCAACAAGAGCTCTAGCCTCTACTACATTTAGACCTTTCGTGCAGTGCACTCATAATACCATCCATCCACGTCAATCGCGGCTTTCTTCTTGGTCGCCTACCATTTACTTCTGCTCTGTAGATTCTCTTCAACATTCGCTCCTCATCCATCCTCTCCATGTTGCTACACAGTCAAACATAGACACCGACATGCCACATTTTGTTTCTTAAAATACCAGCAGATGATGTTTACATGGTCAAGTGTTTACTGCTCCTCATTCCAGGGAAATTGCAAACGGCCAATCACAGGTGAGCTATTTTTAGATCAAGCCTACAGGCTAGACTTGTAGGAAAAAAATCTTAACTACAGGGTAAAAAAGTGTGTTTGTTTGTGGCTTTTGATTTAAGCACAGCACAAAATAATGACGTCAATCACTAATTAACAGAAGGAAACCACAATCAGCACGCTTCCTCAGTTAAGCTACTAAACTTGTCTCTCACAGTCTTGTCAGTCCCCTGTTGTCAGTTCGTCTGCGAACCTCACTGTATACTAGGCAACCTTTTTCGACCCTGACTCCCACCTGTCCCGTTTTTGCTCCCGTCTGTCTCTGGCTACGACCTTTTCTCAATCTATATTATCACTCCTAACTCTTCAAACACTTCACCTCAAAAACATTTAATTTCCTTCTCAAATCTGCATTTAGGCTCCAAGTCTCTGCATCATACAACACAGTCGGCACAATCACACTCTCATACAGTCCTCTTTTAACATCCAAACTCGTGTTATTCATCACTCTCCTCAGTGCACCCAAAACCTTGCTTCCTTGATTCAGCCTGTGAAATACCTCGCACTCAATTCCACCAACTGTAGGCACATCACAACCAAAGGACCTAAAGCTTCCAACTTCTTCCAGCACCTGTCCATTCAACCTTATTTCCAACACCATGCCCACTCCATCCAGTGAACACTTCATCACCTTACTCTTCCTAACATTCACACATAACTTACGCCTATCACACACTCTTCCAAACTCCATTACCAACCTTCTCAATTTTTCCTCAGAATCAGCCAAAAGCGCTGTGTCATCTGCAAACAACAACTGACTTACCTGCCACACTGTTCCACTGTTAGCCATCATCTCAACACCTCTGCCAAATACTATTGCTTTCACCTCTCACACCAAACCATCCGTGTACACAGTAAACAGCCATGGCAACATCACACACCCCTGTCTCACAACAGTCAACAAAGGGTACCACTCACTACTCTTACACATCGACTCTTTCATACGCCTTTTCCAAGTCCATGAAAGCCAGACAAAAATCCTTACCTTTTGCAAAATATTTCTGAAACACCTGTCTTACTGCAAACACCTGATCCACACATTATCTTCCTTTCCTGAAATCACTCTGCTCCTCCATCACAACCCAATCAAGACTCTTCCATACAGCTTCCAGACAACAAACTGATACCTCTCAAATTGCTACATTCACCCTTATCACCTTTACCCTTATACAATGCCCCCAGACATTCAATACACAATCAACAAAAAACACTGACTTTAAAAAGCATATGTACATTCAACAAAGGTACCAAGCAGTCAATCATAGCCGTGCCACCTTTCTCCAAGCATTCAGCAGTCCAACCATCCAACCCATAATTACTAATTCCATCAATTATCTGCACCGCTTATCCTCAGTAGGGTCGCAGGTGTGCTGGAGCCCATCCCAGCTATCTTCAGGCAGTGGACACCCTGAACTGGTAGCCAGCCAGTCGCAAGGCACACAAGGACAGACAATACCTACCTTTCCTTTCTAAAGTACTTGAAAAAGTAGTGGCACAGCAGCTGAATGATTTTATATCCGAGAATAACCTTTTTGAATCTATGCAATCAGGATTCAGGGCTAACCACTCTACTGAGACAGCTCTGATCAAGGTAACAAATGATCTCCTACTGGCAATGGATTCTGGCGCTTCATCACTTTTGCTGCTGCTGGATCTTAGTGCTGCTTTTGACACAGTGCACCACAATTTCCTACTAGAACGGTTGGAAAAATGGATTGGTCTCTCAGGAACCGTCCTCTCGTGGTTCAGATCCTACCTCTCAGATAGGACGCACTGTGTTAAATATGGCGAAATGACATGTGAGCCCTTTAATGTTACCTGTGGTGTTTGCAGGGTTCAGTGCTTGGCCCCCTTCTTTTCAGCATTTACATGCTTCCATTAGGTGATATTATTCGCAAGTACAATATCAGCTTCCACTGCTACGCATATATCTTCCGTTGGAGGAATCTCCCACACTGAACTGTGGAAATTTGGAGGCCTGCCTCATTGAGATAAAAGAGTGGATGTCACTCAATTTCTTGCGTCTTAATTCTGAAAAGACCGAAATGTTAGTCATTGGTCCATCTAAATGCCGTGACTTATTCTCAAAAACTGCTGTGAAAATTGACAAATGTCACATCACACAGAGTGACTCAGTTAAAAATTTAGGTGTCATATTTGACCCTGATCTCTCCTTTGAAACGCATGTAAAGAAAATTACTAGAACCGCTTTCTTCCATCTTCGTAACATTGCTAAAATCCGTTCAATACTGTCTCAGTCGGATGCGGAAATTATAATTCATACGTTTGTTACCTCCCGTCTAGATTACTGTAATGCACTACTCTCTGGTCTCCCGAAGTCTAGAATCAAGTCTCCTCAGCTGGTACAAAATGCTGCAGCGAGGCTTTTAACTAGGACAAAAAAGTACGATCACATAACACCGATTTTGGCTAACCTGCATTGGCTCCCAGTTAGCCTTAGATGTGATTTCAAGGTTCTCTTAGTATTATACAAAATCATACATGGACTTGCTCCCTCTTATCTTTCAGATCTGATTTCCCCCTATGTCCCGGTCCGAAGCCTACGATCTGAGAGTGCCGGTCTTCTGGTGATCCCAAGAGCAAAGAAGTGTTCTGCTGGTTCGAGAGCGTTCTCCATCCAGGCACCGGTGCTGTGGAATGCTCTTCCCCCTAAGATCCGATCTGCAACCTCAGTGGAAATGTTTAAATCTAAGCTTAAAACTCACTTCTACTCCATAGCATATGAATAACCTACTCTTCTCGTCGGCTGAAAAATAGTCTGTGTAATATAGTGTAATAATCTGTGAAGCCCTTTGAGACTCTTCGTGATTTAGGGCTATACAAATAAAAATGACTTGACAATTCGCTTGCTCATTCACACCTAGGGTCAATTTGGACCGGCCAATAAACCTGATAATGCATGTTTTTGGAATGAGGGAGGAAACCGGAGTGGCCGGAGGAAACCCACGCAAGCACGGGGTGAACATGCAAACTCCACACAGGAAGGCTGGTAGCTGGATTCGAACCCATGACCTCTGAACTGTGCTGCACACGCACTAACTACTGCGCCGCCGTACTGTCCTAATTACTACTTATGATATTAAATTTTATTTCTCATACGATATATCTTTTTGGTAGTTTGATGCATTTTTCTGGGATACCTCGGGTTCTGAGCTGATAAGAATAGGTTTCTATCCCGTGCTATATAGCAATTTGACTTTCAGATCCCCACTCAGAATGCATTATTGTCGTATGCCAGGGATTTCCTGTGCTTTGACCTGGTTTGAATAACTGATCCTCTTGAAAGCCTTTATTTGATTGCATAAACGCAACACAATGCTGTGTGCCGTTAAATGTTAGGAGAGGAAGAAATTATTTTTGTTGCACTTTAAGACCTACGGTCTGCTCCACAGTTCGGCTGCCACAGAGATCTTTAAGTTGGGGGTCAGAGCTGGCCCGCTGGCTCCGGTCTTGGTTTCTGGACTTGCCGGAAAGGTTCTTCTTCATATTGCCTGGCAGAAAAGCGGCCAGCCACAGACATTAACAAAAAAAAAAAAAAAACACAAGACAAAATAGACATTAACAACCACATAATAAGCACATAGATAGCCCCACTCCTATATGATACTTTATTAATAATTTAAAAGTTTTTTGATTGCACAAGGTGCACTTTAGTACAACACATTAGAAATGCAGCTTCCTCAGGACTTGAAGTGCTTTAGACTCACTTTTAGTGAGGAAGTTGGGGCTGCTGTCATAGCCCCCAAAGGTCTCTGCCCTCCTGGGTAGGATTCCAGAGCTGTTCCCTTCAATTTTCTGTGATGACAGAAAGGCATACCTCGCACCAGATTGGAGCAAATTTTGGAGATCTTCCACTGGTTTGACACAGGGAGAACGTTTTGCTTCACATCTTGCCACAACATGAATTTCACGTTGGGGAATGCGTTTAAGAGTTTACTTAGAGCAGTGCTTTACCATCAGTGATGGTTCCTTTAAGCAACGACTCCCCCAGCTTGAGATCTGAGCCGTCGCCTCTTAAAAGAAGCTTGGAACAGGTAGCTGTGTCCTCCACACCTGGCACAGATTCTGCCATCTTGGCAAAAAGTTGCAGTTTCTCGGAAAGTGCTTGGACAATCACCGCATCCTGCTGGCTCAAACATTCTAGGATAAAAATAGAAATCAATTAACTCGGATTCCTGTACACCTTTTTTTGTTGGGGGGGATTTTGCAAGGTTTATTGTTCTATATTCTTTATCAATTATCGGTCAAATCATAATACACTACAAAGCCAAGAGGCTGAAACACTTGCTCTCAGCCAAGAGGCAGAGTCAAGCTCCCAGCCACAGAGCCACGCAGCAATCAGTGCGAATGCAATTCTAGAGTCATAGCTGGCATCATGAATGGAAAATGATATCCGTAATTAACGTATGATGCAGACTTGTAAAGTCCAGGACCCGTTGAACCAGGACCCGTTGAAAGTAATCCAAGGAAACGAAATGTATATTTCCAAAGTTAAGGGTGGGAAAAATATATACCCACTATTGTCCGCTGCGACAAGAGACAGATCTACCGGTAACTCAGCTTTACCCCAAATCCCATTAGCCCGCGTGTGCTCCGCCCTTTCTTTTTGATTCGTCCGTAGAACACATAACAGAATAAATCTCAAAAATAAATACATTACAAAAATATACAGTTGCAAATACATATTATACATGGTTACACATATTTACGAAGAAAGACGGTATACCGAGAGAGTTTTCAAAGCTTTAATAATAATAATAATAATATAACTTTCATCCCAAACCGTGCCTTTGAAAGGTACCAACACTGGTAGTAGGATCACGCTCGCAATGTATCAAACGTGCCTGTTAAAAAAAAAAAACATCCCGTAATTGTGAAATTCACGGAAGATCGTCCTCAACTTCCTCCTCATAACTATCGCCATCAAGGGCGTCTTCCTCATTATCGGAACGTACCTTAACTTTACAGACAATGTATGCTTAAACTTAGAAGTTGCAGTCTTTCTTGGCGCCCATATTCTACTGGTCTTAATCTTACCTTTTATATTCTAGCGCCGCAGGTGGCCGTTAGAAAAATTCCATAAATTGGCCGCTTCACTGGATAAGCCGCAGGGCTGAACATTTGGGAAAAAAGTAACTTTGGAAATATACATTTTGTTTCCTTGGATTACTTTCAACAGGACCCGGACTTTACAAGTCTGCATCATACGTTAATTACGGGTATCATTTTCCATTCATGATGCCGACTGTGGTTCTAGGATTGTGTACTATTGACTTTTGAATTGTGTCGGTAGGAGGTTAGGAGGCTAGGACCTTGACTCAGCCTCTTGGCTGGGAGCAAGTGTCTCGGCCTATTGGCTTTGTAGTGTATCATGATTTGACCGATAACGGATAATGGATAATTGCTAAAGAATATAGAACAATAAACCTCTACAAAATCACAATCGTGGAACTAACAGCCTGGTCTGGGTTAAACTTGTGATCGTGTCACAAGTTTTAATGGGTGCGGCTTATAATCAGGTGCGCTCTATAGTCCGGATTTTACAGTACATATAGATTATATATATATACATATAGATTATATATATATATATATATATTTATATATATGCAGTGAAGAATAGGTATTTGAATACACTGCTATTTTGCTATTTTTCCCACTTGGAAATCACGGAGGGATCTGAAATTTTTATCGTAGGTGCATGTCCACTGTGAGAGGGATAAATTAAAAAGAAACATCCAGAAATTACAATGCATTATTTTCACAGGAGGGATGGTGTTCTTTGGATTATACTCTTCATTCTTCTTCCTCCAAACACGCTAAGTGGAATTATGACCAAAAAGTTCTATTTTAGTCTCATCCGACCACAAACCTTTCTCCTATGACTCCTCTGTATCATCCAAATGGTCATTTGCAAACTTAAGACGGGCCTTGACATGTGCTGTTTAAGCAGGGGAACCTTTCAAGCCATGCATGATTTCAAATCATGACGTCTTAGTTTATTACCTACAGCAACCTTGGAAACAGTGGTCCCAGCTCTTGTGGACACTGACCAACTCCTGTCGTGTAGTTCCGGGCTGATTCCTCACCTTTCTTAGAATCATTGAGACCCCACGATGTGATATCTTGCATGGGGCTCCACTCCGATTGAGATTGACCATCATGTTTAGCTTCAACAGAGGACCTTGTTTGCCCAAGTTGCATGGCAATTTCCCCGTGGCCCTTTTCCAGCCTTGTGGAGGTGTACAATTTTGTCTCTGCTGTCTTTGGGCAGCTCTTTGGGTTTCACCATGTTACAAGTTAGTTTTACTGATTGTATGGGGTGGATAGGGTTCTTTATGCAGCTATAAACCTAAAACAGGTGCATCTAATTCAGGATGATACATGGAGTGCAGAAGGACTTCTAATGGGCAAACTAACAGGTATTTTAGGGTCAGAAGATGATACACAGGTGTTCAAATACTTATTTGCAGCTGTATCACACAAATACATTGTTAAAAAATGTGAGTGCTGGATTTTTCTTTTTTTCTCTCACAGTGGACATGCACCTACGATGCAAATGTCAGACCCGTCCATGATTTCTAAGTGGGGGAAATAGCAAAATAGCAGGGTGTTCAAATACTGTTTTCTTCACTGTATATACATGATTCCTTTAAAAAGAGTTGTAATTTCTCTTACTCCCACAAGGTGGTAGCAAAACATTTTTTTCTTTTTAAGAAGGCTCTTGGGTGGACGCCTTTTTACTCTTTGGATGTTTTTTGGCTCAACTCCAAAGCATTTTTTTCAGTTACTTGGATGTCTGTACCTTGAAAATCCTTCAACCTTGATGCCCGATATTCCTCCTCCTCACTGAAGAGCCTCTCTTCATTACGAGGGCAGCTAAGAACAGGACCAAAGTCCGTAATTATCACCATTGGACTACACTTTCACAGCTACATTGGACTAAATGGCTACCTCTCGACAGCTTGCCGTATTTGTGTCATCCAAGTGTTTCTTTCTTCCTTGGAGGCCGTGTGGATCTCGTACATCTCTGGCTCATTGGAGGATGCGCAGATCAGAAACATAGCTCTCTCTGCGTGGGCCACCTCCCGAACAATCAACTTCTGAAGAGAGATGACGGATGGCTTGTTGTCCTAGATGGAATAAAAATCACAAGAAAATGAATCAGGTTATGCTCAAATTAAATTATGTATAAATAAAAGTATTAATTGACTCACCACGGCCGCAAAAACATATCGCTGATCTTTCTCTTGTAGCAGCAGCAACACATCAGAAAGGAGAACTGCAAGAATATCTTTGAGGGGTAAAATAACAGAATGAGTTGAAGAAAAAAAAGTTTCTTCATGGTGTTCCCATCTAACCTTTGAGTCTGCCAGATGCAGCTTTCCAATTGATTGTACCCTCGAGCAGAAGACGTCGTCGACCTTGCGCCAAATCTCCCCTATGAAACACTCGGCCGTCTTTGATTTTGCCAAGCACCTTCGGCTCCATCTTGCTGTGTATTTCTCGAAGGCGACACGTTTTCTCATGAAGGTTGACCAATGAGTCGACTTGAACGATTGTGTCTTTAATCAAGCCTAGTGCACGGGTAAGCTCCATGTGCTCTTCAGTGCCCTCTGGAAAAAAATAAAACAAATAAAACAAACTTTATGTTGAGAATTAGTCATCAACCCAGCCCCAAAAATGATGGGATTCTCACTGCCCAGTCTAAGGGACATTGCCAGATGCACTATTTTCAGATGTACTAACAATTTAGGACAGTCTAGAAGAAATACCTCATAAATATTGCTTATACATCCTAGTATCCTTTACTTTTTAATCTTATTTTCGTTTTTTTTTTAAGTCTTTTATTACATGTTTATCATGTAGTGCAACATCTAATCTTGCTGAGAACAATCTATTGTACATCCTGACCAATGGGAAAAAAAAGACAATTCTATTCTTGTATGAAGAAAATTAATATGACCAGACCTTCAGTGCTGTGCAGGATGCGCTCCACAAGTGCTGGGTATTTGGTGATGCGCTGAGTTACAAGCAGAATACACTCAGGAACTCCTAACCTTCGCACAATGGACAGGTTGCCGATTTTCTGAGACAACAAAAGACAATAACCAAACACAAGGTTAATATTTGGGGATGGGGATTTTTTTAAGGTCCAGAAATGACCTTAAGTGCATTTTCAGTTTTGATGAAAAAAAAATGAAATAAAACTGAAACAACACAAGTTTTAGCAATATTAGATTTTCTCAAAGGTTTGTGGGTTTTTTTCCACGCTTTTTTCTTTAGCAGCTTGCTGAACTTTTGCTGCTACTTACATCCTAACATTACGGAGCTGACTCACTAAAGTTTAGTAGCTTCTTTCATAAACACATATTTGTGTTTGTTATTCAATACATTTATGCCTGAAGTAAAATGTCTGGTTTTAAGCGATGTACGGCGAAAGTTTTTGACTATTATTATTTTGCTTTGGAAAATATGAGACAGTGACTCGTTTGTTGCATTAGACAGCACCAACTACCGCTAGGGCTGTGTATTGATGAGGTTTTAGCGATTCTGATTCCTTAACGATCCCTGCTTATCGATCCAATTCCTTATCGATTCTCACTGCGGAAAAATAAGCACTATGTGACTACAGATATAGTACAAAGGGTTTTATTAATATAAAAATGATTTAAAGATGGGCTGGTATAGGCAGTAGGACAGGAACATTAAGTTCTGAATAAACAATATTAATCACAATTCAGTAAGAGTTCAACTTAAAGTAATGCAATACCTGAGATCAATTATAAGTCATGTATCCAGTAAGAATATCAGAACATCATGAATGAGAACAAACAATTCTGCGAAAGGAAATTAGAAAATTAACCATTCTTTTTTCTTTAAATTAGCTGGTCAGCTTTGTCAGCAAGGGGGCTAGATCTTTCTGGCGTAATGTGTCTTCAGCTGTGGAAAACACCCTCTGACTTGGGGTAGAGGACGCCTGGACACAAAGATAGGTCGCAGCCAGACCCGACAGCAGCGGCATAGTGTCTCTCTTTTCCCACCACCACTGTGCGGCGTCATTCTTGGTGGGGATGCAGGCCAGGCTTCTGTAGAGCTGGACTTTTTGTTCCACCTTCTCGGCCATGGGCACAGTGGGGACGGTTCCTTGCAGGGACAGAAGCTCAGAGTCCTATTCTTCAAACAGTTCCTCCAAGGCAGTCTTTTTAGAAAACAAACCTCATGTCACGACTAAACTTGGCTAACGTAGCTAGCTAACGTTTGGCTAACGTAGCTAACAGTTAGCAGGCTAGCTACGTTATTTATCTGCTGTGGCTACACTGTCCTTGTGTCGTCGGAGCGCCTCAAACACGGTGCATTCTTTCAGTTTGATGTCATGTTGGCCAGCCAGATGTTTAAGCATGTTGGTGGTCTTACCCCCTTTCGCCGAGTTGGCGTTTTTGCATGTATGGCATACTCCTGCATCGTCTATTTGAGTGAAATACAGCCACACCTTAGAACGTTGACTGCCGGCGACATCTCTGTAGCTGATGATTGGTCGAGCAGCGACAACAAATAGCACGTAGATCGACGTCACCTGATCCTGCATTGGGGTGTGTTTGTTTGCTATGTTCGCACCGCAGCCCTGGCGGGATTGATAGTGCAAGCAAAATTGAATTTTACTACTGATTCCAAGGAATCGTTTGACAGCGGAACAGATTCCAAATTAGAACCGGTTACCGATGCAAGCCCTCATCGTCATCATCATCAGTCATCATTAATCTCTCCCTACATCAGTTTTATTGTCACTATTCACTTTTCTGTCTATTAAAAGCTAAAATACATAAAAAATTATGTACTTACCTTCTGTGTTGTTTCATGACAATTGAATACGTGAAACAGTAAGAATCAGCTTCTAGAACTGGAGTCTCCAATGATGTGCCTCCGGGCACCAGGGTGGCGGCCCCTTAGGATAGCTGAGGTGTCTGACGAACTGTTTTGGAAATTTCTCTCTATTGCTGGGTCATTATGATTTTCTAGTCAACGATTTTTTTTTTAGTAGTTGACAGAGTATATTTAACCCTACTTCCAATAATTAATCTGCTTATAACATAGTTGCAACATAATAACAACAAGATAAGTTGTGATATTAGAAATGCATATAAAACTAAAAAAAGACCCATGATCCATTAATATGCCTGTCAGATATTTATTATCTTATATTGATTATATAAATATTATTATATTTATTAGTGAGTCAGAGCATTTACTATTTTTTGGTTTTGGCTCCTAATTTTCATTTTAGTGCATTCCTGATTATTTGATATAAAACCCGGAAATTATTTAGTTGTCTCACCCGTATGATGCTGTGGAATCTTTTGTTCGTCTGCATCTGTTCTTTATAGTAACTGACAGCCTCCGTGTGGTGACTGCAAAAATCGCCGTAGCTGTCCTTCATCTTCTCACCTGCGTCACCTGAAAACTGGAAGGTTTTATGGAGCAAATTAGAAACAAAAAAAACCCAACAAAAAACAAAAAATAGAAACGTGTTTGTCTTTTCATGTCCTTTCTTTACTTGTGCAATCAATATGTCAGCTATGCTTTCCACTGTGTAGTTTCCCTTTGCAGGTGAAACAATGCCCTCTCGCCGGCGTTCTTTAAGGCAGGACAAAAAATGTGTGTGCATCTCCAGGATGTTTTCCAAGCGCGGGAAAAGACATTCCAGTCGGCTCAAGTCCATCTGAAGGTTTTCCCTCAACTCTTTGGTGTAAACACGAAGCATTATCTTCAGTGTTCGCACGTGGTGCATTTCCGTCTGCATCAGCTCTGTCAAAGAAATTGACATATGACAATCATTTTTTTCTAAATATTAGCTGTGCCAATAACACATTCTGTGTTGTTTACTAGGGCTGCACGATTTTAAGAAAAAACCTAATTGCGATTTTTTTTCAGACCAGTTTTGCAATTTCGATGCAATTTTCGATTTTAAAAGAAAGGTGCATTATCTGTGCTATTTTTATTTTTTTTATTTTCATAAGTACTTAAACCCTTGAATGCATGACAATGAGTGGAGTCGGTTATTAGTGGGGAAAAGTATAAAAACACTCATGGCATCATATCATACACGTTTTATGAGAAATAAAGTACCTCCTCCAAGCCCTCGCCATCTCTCATATCTCAGACCCCTCCATCCTCTCCATTAAATTTTATATTGCGGCCTTCCCCCCTATAAAACCTATACAGCTGATATGGTTATCAGCATGTAACCTCCCAGGCAATGACTTAGCACAGGGGTCGGGAACCTTTTTGACTCAAAGAGCCATAAAAGCAAAATATATAAATTTTATTTTCGGAAAAAGCCACACCATATATTATAAGACAAATTTACTAAATTGCTAAACCCGCGCCCCAGAAAAAATGCTTAGTCTTCAGCACATTTATTTTTCATAATTTGATAAAAATAAAATAAATTACAAAAATAAAATAAAAAGAGAATAATGCCATGTCTGAACAGGATTAATAGCTCATGTTTTGAAAGAGATGGAGAAAATTTGCATGCAATCAAATTTGTCTCTGAGCCACAGTTACTCACAGAAAGAGCCATATATGGCTCGTGAGCCATAGGTTCTCGACCCCTGACTTAGCAGAAGAGCAGGCCCAACTAGGCTTTGCCTTTTCACAGCCAACTACCCCGCTTGAACCACAAACACGGCTCGCCATTCTTTGCAGGAGCTGTAAATCCCCACCATCATCATATACCTGAATCATCTCTCTTACCTCTTCCCGCGTCTTGGTTTAAGATTTCATGTGAATCTTACAGAGAATAAATTTAAGTTTACAGCGCCCTCTTCTGGGGAGCTTTGTTAGGTTTGCAGTCTATAAATCCTTGTAAAGAAACGGGGTGGTATGCAATTACACAATCGCACTACGTCACATGGCAATGTCGATTCGATTCTGGTTAAACATGAAGCTCTATTGTCTGCAGTCAGGCCATTTCACATTGACAAACAAGACAATGATTGAGAAATATTTGTTTTCAACACTGCTTCTCACTCTTCGGTTTTCAGTTAATCCAGAAGCTTGACTGTTATTGTAATGACCTAATAGCAGTATGTTTTGTATTGTTTGAGTCAGTTTTAAACAGAGTGCATTCAAACAGACAGACCATAAATGACATCCTGTCTCTTCACAGCCTCTTTTGAGTGTCTCTTAACAAACTGTGGGTCGACTGCCCAACTCCAGGACTCTGCTTCCAGGTCCTGCGCATCACACTCAAGATCAGCTCGCACTGCAGCATAGTGATCATCTGGGAAAAATGAGAAAAAAAATGAGTCTTCTTGTTGTTACATTTTCATGCAAGCAATAATCTGCCAGTGTTGCGATTATGAATGAGAACATATTAATCCACCTAAGTTTTCCAACTTGAATGGTTGTGTTCAGGACAGAGGTCAGGGAACCTTTTGGACCCAAAGAGCCATAAAAGAAAAAACAAAAAAATGTTTTTAAAAGAGCCACACCATTAATATTTTAAGTCAATATTCAACCAAACCAAGAAACCCACTCTCTAGCTAATTCTTCAGTTCCTTTTAATACACTGTGGGATGTTTGATGATTAAATAAAATCTATAAAATTATAATAATAATGCCACAGCCTGTGTCCCATATCAACATATATATAAACCACTTAAAATGTGTCTCCCTCCCGCAGTTGTGAGGCCTCTTTATAAGGTTTCTTAATTCCCTCATGTTGAGGTTTAGAGTTTTTCCTTGCCCGCATGTTGGTTTTAGATGAGGGGATGGTGTAATTGTGGCCTGTGCAGTCCTGAGACATTTTGTGATTAATGGCCATACAAATAAATGTGACTTGACTAGACAGCCTCTTTAGAGTGTATAGGCTCATTATAATTATTTGTCCTAAATAATGATTTCAAAACAAGGTGCAAGCAAAGTTATTTTTGTAAAAATGTCAGAAAATACAGCAAACAAGGATACCAGTTTATCTAATTTTAGATTAGAAGGCTCTGTGCAAGAAAAAAAGTGTACACGCCCTCTTTATAGGTCCGCCCATTCCTACCACTCATCCAATCAAATTACCCCTGGTGCTTTGTTACGGCTTATAGGTAAGGAGTTGGTTTTCGGTCAAAGTTGGATCTGTAGCTTTTCGTCATAAAGTGTCTCAAAGATGAACATAGATTGTTGTAATGAGCTTCCAAAAAGATAACTTATTTAGTGTTTTACAGCCACATCAGAGTCTGTTAACTGTTGTTAATATTGTGTCCTAAATATGCTAGACCAAACCCTTTACGGTTCAATATTGTCTTGGCATCACATGTGCAGCAGTCGGCTCTACATTTAACAATATATGAATTAGTTGTACACGTTTCATTTTGTCCCTGAGGCCATATATAGTCAATGAAAAAGCCATATATGGCTTGCGAGCCATATGTACTTAACGAGAGAGCCATATATGGATCGCGGGCCATATGTACTTAATGAGAGAGCCATATATGGATCACGAGCCCTATGTATTGAACGAAAGAGCCATAAAAGGTTCGAGAGCCATATTTACTCAACGAAAGAGCCATATAAGGTTCGAGAGCCATATTTACTCAACGAAAGAGCCATATAAGGTTCAAGAGCCATATTTACTCAACGAAAGAGCCATATAAGGTTCGAGAGCCATATATACTCAATGAAAGAGCCATAGGTTCGCGAGCCATATTTACTCAATGAAAGAGCCACATATGGTCCGCGAGTCATATTTACTCAATGAAAGACCCATATATGGTCCGCAAGGCATATTTACTCAATGAAAGAGCCATAGGTTCCCGATTAGACCTTTCATTTTGTGATTACTTGTGCTTGATACGCATTCAAGGTATCGGCTTGTCTATGCAAACACAGAGTGTCCCTTGTCTGGATAATTTTGTGTTGCAAATTCTGGAAAATATAGTCAGTACGGAATGAAACATACAGACTCCAGCTTACTCGCTAAAAGAGCCTCATGTGTATTGGTCGATTTCTTCAGGACATTTCCATTTTATTTTCTGTAACTAAGGTGAAAATCTACCTATAACTAGTGGATGCCAACAGTTTTATCTATCAATATATATAGGCTGTTTTTGGCTACCCACGTATAACCACATCTTGTGACCACAGGGGACACAGGGGCTCACTTTAGGGGCAAGCAAGCGCAGTACTTTGTTGAACTTGGTGAGAGTCACATGAATTAAATGCTCCTTTATATAATGTCAAAAGATAAATGCGTAAAAAAAACGTCTATTTGTCTCGTGACCTCGCCCTTGTCATCGGAATATTCGCAAACGGCATGTTTATGAGGTTATTCGTTTATCTCTAGTCATAAAACCAATTCATTTGGATTGCTCCAGAAATCCAATATTCTGCTTCCAATAGGATTATTGCCTGAATGTAAGCATTTAAAAGATGAGTCGTTACTCCAAACAGTCAGCAAATAGGCAAATCTAATCCCTTTTTCATAAAATGTGCCATAAAACGTATTTATTTTTCAAAAAAAAAAAAAAAAAAAGGTGAATGTTTTTCAGTCACACAATAAACGAAATAAAGTCAACAAACCTTCAACTATGATGGACTCAGTCATGGAGGGAACGAGGGAAACAGTGTCATCATTGTAGCGCTTTAATCGAAAAGTGTCAGTTTCATCCATCCCCCCGGGAGAGATCTGCGTACATAAAAAGAAGGTTTACAGTCTAAAAAAAGACCCCAATTAATATTCTGATGACAATAATAATAATCCAAGTACGGGACCCTGAGGTGTGGTGGCGCAGGCTGTGGCTGAGGTATGATGCGGGCAGTCCGGGAAATTTTTGTGTTACAGTGGCCTGGGTACTTGTTCCTCGAGGAAACACAGTAATACCAGGAGCTGCAGGAAAAGTTGTGTGGCCATTGAGGCTCTGTGATGAAGTTGTGCCCGACTGTTCCTGCTCTCGATGCCGGCTTTTATTGCTAGAGGCCAAATACACATAATACAAATGTTAGTAACGAAAGGTTTAGGAGATCATCAGGAAAGAAGTCAGACAACAAAGTTGTACCCACTGCTCATCAATGTTTGTTAAGACTTTGGGGATTTATTGCTGTGCATGCGTTAAATAATCTGTAGGGACTTCCTTAATTGTTTACTGTAGAACATTTAATATAAGGCTGCGTCAAATTGACCTGAGCCATCTCTCAGTTATGCATAATATCAGATGCAAACGACCTGGACATTGGACTATCAAGCCTCACCCTACCTTAATCTTACAGTTTTTTCTTCTCCCTCTTATTCAACCATGTGAGAAGTGGTGATAAATGAAAATAAATTGACTTATACTTGGGCAGCACGGCGGGGCAGTGGTTAGCGAGTGTGCGGCACAGTTCTGAGGTCATGGGTTCAAATCCAGCTACCAATCTTCCTGTGCAGAGTTTGCATGTTCTCCCCGTGCTTGCCTGGGTTTCCTCCGGGCACTCCGGTTTCCTCCCACATTCCAAAAACATGCATGTCAGGTTAATTGGCTGGTCCAAATTGTCCCTAGGTGTGAATGCGCGAGCAAATTGTCTGTCCCTGTGTGCCCTGCAACTGGCTGGCAACCAGTTCAGGGTGTTCCCTGCCCACTGCCCGAAGATGGCTGGGATGGGCTCCAGCACCCCCGCGACCCTACTGAGGATAAGCGGTGCAGATAATGGATGGATGGATGGATGAATTATACTCCCGGGCCACGCGACGGAGCGAGTTCGGCGGACACGGCGTCACCCTAATAAGGATAAGCGGTGTAGATAATGAGATGAGATGAGGTTTTTTTTGTTCTTTTTGAAGGGTCGTCGCTACTTCGCAGATTTTCAATTTTTGCGGGTGGTTTCGGTCCCCATTAACCGGGTCTAAAAAAAAATAATAATTAAAAAAAAAATTTAATTTTTTTTTTTGGAAGGTGCGCCGCTACTTCGCGGATTTTCAGTTATCGCGGGTGGTTTTAGTCCCCATTAACCGCGTTAAACGAGGTCTTACTGTACCTGGGATCTACTGTAGGGAAAAAAAATAATAACATTGTTCGTGAGCTGAAAAATAACGAAACAACGTAAATTTGGTACTTAGCTACACATTCTGAGTGTAGGTCAAACAAATCCACTCATTACTATAAAACCTTCGACTTCAGCTAGGTCATACCTCTGGATTCTTTGCAAATCAACTGAAATACTGAAAGCCTTTTATGATTTTAATTTTGCCGATGATGGATTAGAGCCAACGGTATAAATTTTCATGATATGGTAAAACGGTATATTTAAGTCTTCACATGTTGGACATTTTTCTTTATTGTAATTGTAGTACAGAAAAAAAGAAAAATAGATATTACAATATTATAATTTTCTGAGACAGTCCTGCATTTGTCCCAGGTTTTATGGACTGTATTGAAGCTAGAGAGTAAAAAAAAGGATGAGGGGGGGAAAAAACTGAGAAAATGGACAATATATATCGATATATCCTGATTTAAACCATGTGATAATTTCTGAAATAACTGTTGAAATTCTTGATAGAAGATGCGTCCAAAGTTATTTCGGGAATGGGTGTCCTATAAGCAAGCCCGTGGCTTCCACCAGTCTTCCATTGTTTCTTTTCAGGTGATTTAATATAGTGATGTTATCATGCGACAAGCCTTAAAAGCGAATGTGAATGTGAAATAAAAAAAAAAAAACGTATGAAGCGTTTCTGGCCAATCTTAATGAAAAGTCAACACAAGACGGCTTCTGAATAAGTCTCAGCAGCAGTCATTACCTGAACTTTTATAAATTGCTCTTGTAATACTCAACCAGCATGCGTTGAATTTATAGATTATTCATTTAGTTTAGCTGAAAAAAACAAAACTAATATTAACATCAGTGTCTTTGGATCACAGACACCGGAGAAGTTTTAGTCCTTCTGAGTAGATTCAACAGCAACATGGAACACCCAGATTGAGAAAGTTAATATTGTTATTCCAGGAAGGTAGAGAAAATACTCGAGTCTCCAGTTAACTATAGCAACATTATCTTGAACAGAATCCCAACAACAGATAAACAATTTAAAAAGAAAAACAAAGATAAAGAGACCGTGGGAATTTAGAGGTAAGCTGTGCCACACAAAAAAACATTGAGACATAAATTTCAGCGTCACCCATGACAAGCCCAAAACGTAAACTAATTCACTTCAGGAAGATGAAGAGGACAGTACACAAATTACTACGACGGGAATTCCAGTTGCTCCAAGATTAGCAAAGCATAAGTGAGGACAGGCTGTTTTTTTCTTTTTGCTGATATCACAGCTCTTATCAGCACACAGACCACTAGTTTTTGCATACTTAGATGACCCACGCAGGAAGCTCAACTGGCTAAATAAAAAAATTGAAACAATAAATCTGTCACTTTTAAATATAAAAAGACCCATGTAGATGTGTTGGCTCATTTACTACGAAAAATTGCTTAAAGCCAACCAAAAAGTTAAATTGTATATTTGATTAACATGAAGGAAAATTTTGCTACAAAAGTAAAATTTTTCAAGAAATGGCAACAAGAGGAAAAAAAGTTGACCATTGTCATCTTTACCTACTTAGGTGGGCTCAACAGCTCTCGACATAAGGAATCCCTTTTTATGAGCGAAACTTCACTGTGATGACATTTGAAAGATTTTTCTTTCTTTCATTTTCCTTTAATAAGGTAAATGAAACGTTCCAGGTCTGAAGGAAAAGCCGCAACAAAAACGGCATGCAAGTCCTAACTTATTAGCGTTTTTTTTCCAATTTAAAAGTAACGCACATAAATGTTTAGCATGTGCCAAAGTCCAAGTGAGACAGTCGCCAATATATGTTTTTCGGCCCCTTGTTACAGCATTTTCACAACTATGCGATATGTGTTGCATTAGGGCTACACAATAAACCGAAATCTAATCGTTATCACCGTAATGTAGTGCGATAAGCTAACTGCAAAACACAGTGGTTTTTTTCAGTGATTCATAGTTACAGTTTATATTCTAGTGATGGAGTGTTTGGCCAACAAGAATTGTCACATTTCATGGTTTTAACAGCGCCAGGCAATGAGAAGCAGGTTTTAATGGAGGTCACCATAAAGCAGGGGTCGGGAATCTTTTTGACTCAAAGAGCCATAAAAGCAAAAAATATTAATTTTATTTTGGGAAAGAGCCACACCATATATTATGAGACAAATTTACTAAATTGCTAAACCCGCGCCCCAGACAAAAGCTTAGTCTTCAGCACATTTTTTTTTCATGATTTGATAAAAATTATGAAAAGAGAATAATGCCAGAGCCCCTGTCCCAAAATCAACAAACATACCACTTTAAACTTGTCTCTTTCTTGCAATTACTCAAGATCGGTTAAACTCCTTTTGACCCTTTTTTTCATACATATTGGTTTCAAAACCAGATGCAAGCAGTTATTGTGTAAAAACGTCACAACATTCTGCAAATAGGGAGCCTGATGAGCTCACTTTTGGCGCAGACGGCGTAGGGCGAGAGATAGGAGGGAGTGCTTGCACTTTTTGCATAGCTCCACCCATCCCTCCCACTCACCCAATCAAATGACTAAGTTCTCTTCCGGTGTTTTGGCGTATTTACAGTTCTGTGGATTCATCATAAGCTATCTGAACACTGAACACAGATTGTATAGTGAACTTTTATATAAAGGATTCTTTAGCGTTGTACAGCCAAAACGAGGTTTTTTCCCCCCCTTTTTTTGTGTGACACCTTGACTGTAAATTGTAGTGAAAAACGTGCCCTATATATACTGCGAAGTAATACCATATTATTTAGCTTTGGTTTGGCTTTGCGTGAACCTGAACAGGATAGACAACTCAACTTTTGAACAAGATGGAGAAATTTTGCATGCAATCAAATTTGTCTCTGAGCCACAGATACTCATAGAAAGAGCCATATATGGCTCGCAAGCCATAGGTTCCCGACCCCTGCCATAAAGTGAGGCAAAGTTTGCAAGACATGTTTGCACGACTTGCTGGTGTAAGCTGCCAGTCAGTCAAACAGCCCTTGCATAAATGGCCACCAAAACAAAAACCACAGCTCGTAGCTTTAGAGGCTCGTTACATTGAAAATAAATTCATTTAATTAAATTGGACGCTGAGGAAAGACAGAAAAGCGCAAAGAAAAGCTGATAACCAGTAGGTGCTGCCTGGGTTTGTATTGCGTCCGGGAATTGGCGACCGTGGCTAGTCACCAACAGACGACTTGGAGCTACTACTCGTGGAAACCCACTACCTTTGTGACTCTGGTATTTTAATTATCACAAAGACCTTGCAGAAGTCACTGTTACCAGTTACTAGCGTGTAGGTAGCTAACCATCCGCTCACTAAATCTCTTTCTTACACTGAAAGGAGAAGCCCTCCAATTTTGTTGTCCTTTTGTATACTGACAATAAAGACAATTTATTTAATTGCAATTCTGTTTTTATTTGTGGATCAATAGTTGTTATTTTATTACAGTCGTATACTCTCAGTCTCTAAGGACGTCATCTTGAGGTAAGTTTGCATGTCGCTATGTTTAAGTTCTCCCTAAAAACAAAATGAGCACAGAAATGCACTTTTCTTTTGAAATTGAAAATCCCATCAAAATTGCAATACAGGTCTGAAAAAAAAAATCGCAAGTAGGTTTTTGTCCAAAATCGTGCAGCTCTAAACAAGTCGCCGATACAATACCTCTATTATATTGTATTTATTTACGATTGGTGCAAAGGCTTGCAGTGATGTTAAAGGAACAAAAACCTGATAACTCGAGGAACGAGTACCCAGGCCACTCTAACACTAAACTTTACCGGACTGCCTGCATCACACCTCAACCATAGCCTACACCGCCACAGAAGCTAAGGGTCCCGTGCTTGGAATATTTTTATTGTGATCAGAATATTAACAGATAAGAAAAGTGAGGAATCAGACCGGAACTACACGACAGGAGTTGGTCAATGACATGAAGGGAGCTGGGCCCTCCGTTTCCAAGGTTACTGTAGATAATACACTAAGATGTCATGATTTGAAATCATGGATGGCATGAAAAGTTCCCCTCCTTAAACCAGCACATCTCAAGGCTCCTGGTACCTTAAGTCATGTGAGAACGTTTTGCGGTCAGATGAGACCAAAATAGAACTTTTCGGTAATGATTCAACTAAGTGTGTTTGGGGGGAGAAGAATGAATAGTACAATCCGAAGAATACCACCCCTACTGCGATGCATGGAGGTGGTAGCATCATGCTTCGGGGGTGTTTTACTGCACATGGGACAGGACGAGTGCACGGCAATAAAGAGAGAATGACTGGGGCCGTCTATCGTGAGATGTTGGGGGACAACCTCCTTCCCTCAGTCAGAGCATTGAACATGGGTCGTGGCTGGGTCTTCCAACACGACAACGACCCGAAGCACGCAGCCAGGAAAACTAAGGAGTAAGAAGCATAGCAAGGTTTTAGGATGGCTAAGCCAGTCTCCAGGCCTGAACCCAATCGAAAATCTTTGGAGGGAACTCAAACGCCGTGTTTCTCAGCAACAGCCCAGAAACCTGACTGATCTCAAGAAGATCATTCCTGCAAAGTATGCAAACCTGGTGAAAGACTACAGGAAAACGTTTGACATTCATTTTACTGACTGTTGAAATACTTATTTGTAGCTATATAACACAAATAAAGCGGAGTCCCCCCACAGAACCAAGTTAAAAATTACAAATACATCTCTCTGAGTTAAAAACTTTATGCTAACTCATAATGCTAACAACTCAGCGCTACCGGTTCTCTACCAACATCTGCCAGATCAATCACAACTCTTACAATTGCCACGGGAATTGTTTAGTTACTATATCTATCTTCTGACAAAAAAGTTTGTCGGGTAACTCCTCCCAGAGCTTTTGGACTAGCCCAACGATTCATATACCCAAAATTCCGGCCCGGGACTCTTGAGCGACAATATGGATAAGCGATACGGCGGGGCCCCGGAGACCAAAAAGAGTCCCCATCCGGACTAATGTATTTTGAGAATCTCCCATCCGGAATACATTGGCCCATTCAATTCAATGGGTAGCCTTGGAAACGAGGGCTTTGCCAGAGGTAGTAATCAGGGACTGTCCAGGGTGGCTTGAGGGGGCCCGACCTACATTACCTTTAACCATGGGTAAATGATGAATTCCAAAGTATTCGCGCAAGCAAGCTGTAACACTGTCGGCAAAGGGTTGGTCTGGCACAGCCAGCCCAAGTATTAGCGCAAACTAGCTGTAAACACTGTCGGCAATGCTAACTTATTCATAGTAAAAAATTTTGGTAATGGCTATATTTTAACAACTTAATATTTACAAATTATGCTAATGGACTCATGTTAATGAGTTATGCTAACGGGTACATGCTAAAAAGTGATGCTAACGGCTAAATGCTAACTTCTTCATGCTAAAAATTTTTGGTAATGGCAATATTTTGAAGACTTCATATTTACAAAGTATGCTAACGGATACATGTTGATGAGTTATGATAATGGGTACATGCTAAAAGGTGATGCTAACGGCTAAATGCTAACATATTCATGCTAAAAATTTTTGGCAATGGCTATATTCTAACGACTTCATATTTACAAATTATGCTAATGGACTCATGTTGATGAGTTATGCTAATTGGTACATGCTAAAAAGTGATGCTAACGGCTAAATGCTAACGTCTTCATGCAAAAAAGTTTTGGTAATGGAAATATTGTAACAACTTCATATTTACAAATTATGCTAGTGGACTCATGTTGATGAGTTATGCTAACGGATACATGCTAAAAAGTGATGCTAAGGGCTAATTGCTAACTTTTTCATGCTGAAAAATTATTCTAATGCTAACATGCTAACGACTCAGCAAATTGAATGGGCTAAATGCAGTCCGGATGGGCCAATTCAAATAGAATGGCTCATTCCTTTCGAACATGTACATTTTAAATTTTGTAATGTGTAATAACAGTGATATTACTATGTTTTTACCAAGAATGTGATTTTTAGACCTCCACAAGGCATATCCTTGTTGCTAACGGTTGTGGGCCGATCTCAAATGAACTTGCCAGTACCGGGGGTGTGTGGGAGGGCGAAGAAATTACAAATACATTTCCTGAGTTAAAAACTTTACTCATAATGCTAACAACCAGGGTTATATATACATCCCGGGATCATCTTCCAGATCAATCACAATTACAATTGTCTAGTTTCTTTTAGTGTTTCTGAATGCCTATATGTTGCACTTTTGAATCACCTTGCCATTGTTTCATGTTTGTGATCTGAGTTTTTTCTACAGAATGAAATGTCTGAGTGAGGGCTTTCCTGAAACTGGTGATTTCCTACAATTTGCTAGGGGTTGTATATTGGAAGTATGTTGCTCCTAATGTCATTTCACTGTTGTTATGATGCACCTGTAACTTTAGCCCAGTCTACAAGCACTACCATATAAATATTTGCCTATCCATAATAATATTCTTTTTTCCCCTTACAGTATTTTATTGCATGTTATCCTGGAGTACCACTTCCAATCTCATTATAAACACTGTATACTACAAGTTTTAATCAATGATGACAAGTGCAATTTTAGTCCAACCTAAATACAAATTGATTGACTACGGTTAAACTGCCAACAAATATAATCAAATATATTTCTAAATTGTTAGTTATAGAGAAATATGTGAAGTAATTCATTACAAGCTGATTTAGTATCAATATAAAGGAAAACGGCAACAAACACCTATTGATCTTCAAGCTGATAAAGTTGCCAAGAACACTAATGACACAAAAATGACTAAGGAATACTTTGACAAAAGCAACTCCAACAGTAACTTTGTTGACACGAGTCCAGATTAAATATAAAAAAATATGTTTGCTGCAAAAATTGAATTGCTTTTGAGATAGCTAGTTTGCTTGCAATAAAATACTAAACAAGAATAGAGTACTAGTGTTATTGGTTACTGGGAGCAGTAACTGTCAAGATTTGGGTATTGGTAGGAATGTCATGAATATGACATATTCATCGAATTGTGAATATTTCCCATATTTGCGAATAGTTTTCAAATTCCCGATTAGTCTTTTTTTCTCTCCACCTTTTGTTACCACCCTTGAATGAAATGAATACTGTAGACATTAACGTGCAGCGACGCACACATGGAAGTAGACAACACTGGTTCTCTGTGTGTGGTTTTCACTACCCGGTCTGTTTTTAACATCACTTCAGTATTTTGGACACATTTTTTATTTACACCGAACAACAGCACTAATCCCTGAAATACCGAAGAAGTGGTCTGTTGTTTTAATAAAAGGAACAGAAAGTTGAGTTAATAATGATTTCTTGACTATTAATTAAATTTCTCTTCTTTATTAAGGTGTCCAATGATATCTATTAGTATCATGGTTGGTTGGTTGGTTCCCTCAACCCTAAGGTCGTAGTAAGGACACCATTAACTGCGGTGTGTCTTTGGCAAGCACAGCCTGGTAGAGCCCACGCAGAAGGGGAAAAATTGCCAACATATCGGTCACTTTTGACAATTTGCGTGACAATTAATCATATCCAGAAATTCTTAATCATAACAGTAAGTATCGGTATCATAAGTATCGGTCTGTCAAATGTTTGTGTCAAACATGCTCACCGCAAACCTGTCATCTTGGCAAAGAGCTGGACAGCCTAACAACAGTAGCTGAAAGACGAGCACTGAAAAAGCTGAGGTCAATCATGGACAATCCATCGCATCCACTACACAGCATTATCTCCAGACAGAAGAGCAGTTTCAGCGACAGACTGCTGCCACTGTCTTGTACTACGGACAGACTGAAGAGATCTTTTCTTCCTCATGCCATGAGGCTCTTTAACTCCACCCGGCAGAGTAAAGGCCCACATTAAACCACACCACCTACATTGGATATTACCGAATCTTACTGCAATATGTATTCTGTGTAGCACTATTTAGTTACTCTATATAACACGCTACAGTGGGCATTTGCACGTCACACTGGGTATTTGTATGTTGTATTCTTTTGGCTTTATTATTGTACTGTTCTCAGCTCAGGGATGCTGCTGGAAATGTGAATTTCCCTTCGGGGATGAATAATGTATCTATCTATCTATCTATCTATCTTATACGTTTCAAATTGTGTACACTGTAAAGCCATTTTTGTACGGATTTTATTAACTCTTGCCTTGCCCATTTGAGCTCTAATTTGGATCATCTCGGTGACTGGTAACAATGGTAATGATCTGCATTTATATAGCGCTTTTCACGGAGGAACCTGCAGACGACAACATCATTATAGATTGCTCAAACTGTTCGTGATATTCTGCGTGTTAGAAAGATTTATAATCACTTAATAAGGGAAGCAATTGGATGAGGTTGACTGGTGTGTCAGATTTTTCCCCCATTTTAAAAGTAAACACTGATTATGTAAACAAATGAGAAAGTAATGTTCTTTAATTTAGATTCATGTAAAATATAAGGTGTGTATTTATGAATACAATTTGATTGTGTAAGTTTGAATTACCAACAAATATCATCAATTATGATTAGCATATTGATATTTCTATAGACAGACATGCACTAAGGAATTGCAAGGAGCTTTAGTATAAAAATAAAAGCAAGCTAACAAAGCTGCCGAGAACGCAAACACTAAAAGTTGAAACAAAAACGACAACAAGGGAGATTTGTCGAAAGTATCCTCACTCGTGAGGTTATTAAGAATAATCAGACAATTTAATTTTTAATGTAATAACTTTGCTTTATAATTTAATTTACTCTCTGGAACGCGAAATAGCTGGCAACAAGTTGCTATCGCTAGCTAGCATTGCCGACAAGAAAACGACGAACAGTGTTTTGTTTTTGTTTTTTTTTCAACTTGAACAGTCACCTTAGTACGAACACAACGCGGACTTAAAAGTTAAAATAAAATAAATAAAACAAAGTTCCAACTGAATGGGAAGCGGTCATCAAAGCCTATTGAAAGAAAAACAAGAGGAAGGATCCACCTGAGGCGTGTTCAGGAGAGTAATCAGACATGTAGTCGCTTGTTAATCGCTTGCCGCGCACTGCTGAACGTTTTGTAATCGCTCACTGTGATTGCCTTACTGATCCAAAATGGCCGACGACAGTACAATGGATTTCGTTCTACAGCTTGCTTTGAGCGAGTTGGCTTATATGAGCGACAGTTCGCATATTGACACAGTTAAGGTTATCCTAAACGCAGTGGAAGGGTCATACCTGTCTTGCATTGTTCACAAACATTACCAGGCAATGTAAGACGATATATTACATCGCCAACAGCACTCGTCAGGGTGAGATCCTCCATCTTCTGCACTGTCGACGCCATGTTGGAAATCAAAGTAAGCGGTCTTTCTCCCGTGATTACTCGGGCACGCGAGCGCTCAATAATCATTGGCCGTTCAGAAGCTAGCGATAGCTAGCGATAGCAATCGCTCACTCTCCTGAACACGCCTCTGATCCTTTTTACGGCGGCCGCTTCTTACCGTTACGAACACGGAGACTCCGGTACGGTTCTGTCGGTTTCCTCCGAAACGACACCAGTTGGTAGATTGAATACCCGTATTTTTGGACCAATTTGTGTTTTGGTGGTATGTTGTTGCGCTTCGGAGGTTCTGCCCCCTTCGGCACAGACAACTGGGCAATAACGATTAAATTCCACAGGCAGGTTCAGGACCCGAACCGCAAGTCCGCTCCAGTTAAAGGGACATTACGCTACCTTTTTTTTCCCCTCCGCCAAAACCTCTCAGAAATGAAATAAACGAACGAACAATGAGACAAACAAATAAAAAAATCAACTGGAAACAATTTTTTGAAAACTAAATTTAATTGTTGTAGATTTATCGTATTTTAATAAGTTACAATTTATTTTTCAGTTGATTTCTAAGGAAAGCCAAAAGTGCCACAAAGTAAATATAATAATGTTTAAAGAATTTAAGTATCCCTAAAAAAACAATAACAAAAATACAAAACAAAACAAAAAAACATTTCATTTTTATGTTTCTTTTTAAAAGGTGAAAAAAATGATATAATTTAAACTTATTGTTTCAAATGTTCATTTGTCCTTTTGGAAGGCCAAGAGGGAAAAAATAAAATGACGTTTAATTAGATATCAATTTTACTAAAACAAGCAACTATGTAATGCTCTCACACTTCCTTGCTTCAAGTAAAACAAAGTTTGAAAAGAATGCATGTAAAAAATGAAACATGTTTTGGGATATATCATGTCAAAAGTTTACTTGTATGTTATGGAATCTAGAGAGGGACAAAATTATATAAATGATATGATTTGGGCTAACTTGTGTTCTACCGAAGCCCAAGAATGCCAAAATAAAATGACATTTAAATAAATGTTACTAAAACCTGGCAATCATGTAATGCTTTGGGGCGGCAGTAGCTCAGGAGGTACAGCGCTCGTGTTGGGATCAAGGGATCCCAGTTCGAATCCCGGCTTGTCCGTGTTACATGTCGAAGTGTCCTTGGGTAAGACACTGAACCCCTAACATCCCCAATAAGCAGGTTAGTGTCTTACATGGCTGCAATACAAGGCCGCTATTGGGAAATGTGAAGCACACTGTAAAGCGCTTTGGGAAGTCATTGACTTGAAAAGCGCTATATAAATGCAGATTATTTCAGATCATTTCATTTGCTTTCATCCCAAGTTTCAATTTTTTAAAAGTTTTAAATAAAATATTGAAAAAAGATTTATCTCAGTATTTATCATGTCAAAAGTTTACTTGTATGTTATGGAAGCCCGAGAGGGATAAAATGATTATAATATATATATATATATATATATATATATATATATATATATATATATATATATATATAATTATTTTATCCCCAATGAACAATATATATGCTGTTTTGCGAAAAGTTTGAGCACCCAGATTTGTGTCATTCGCAATCGAAACATCTCAATGAGCCCGCTAGTCATTAATCAACAGATGGTTCCCTCTGAGACCCCGTTTTTCTCTTGTGATTGGTTACTGCGCATTTTTTGGAGATTCCGTGTTGTAGACTTTAAATTTGTTGAGCATAAAAAGTTGAAATTGTTTTGTATTTTATCTTTGATGTAGATTTATAAATATAGTAATTCTATTTTCTTATGTTTTTCAGTGTTAATGTGTTTATACAAAAATTTAAAAACATCTCTCTTTTTCCTTTTGTTATCGTATTTTTTTTTCATTTACCCCCCTTTTTTAAGTCATTCCGTGCATATGTATTGTTAGATTTTGAATATTAAAAATGTATCGTTCACCAAATTGTTCAAATTAGTTATCTGACTCCATTAACCAAACAAAACCAAATAAGCGAAAAAGACAACGGCCAGGGGGGCACTTCAGCTGTTTGGAGGTACTTTGGAAATGGTTGAGTCCCATAAAAAGAAAAAAACAAGCGACAGTTTCAATTGCAAACTTCGGCAAAGCGACAAATTTTAGGGCAGAAGATTTCAAACTCTTTGACATACAAAAACTTATTTTAGAAGTTCAGAAATTGTTACTTTTCTTGGTAACTAGAGTAATTCAGTTACTAAGTCAGTTACTCTTTCGAAGAAGTAGTGAGTAACTATAATTACTTTTTTCAAGTAACGTGCCCAACACTGGTGGTGACCCATGTGTCAGAAATGGTCAGATGTCAGACTGGCTGCCCTGTATTTTGATCAAGAGACATTTTTTTATAGTCAAAGGGTGCCTCAAAATTGGTGATCGGATCTCATCAGTGACCGTGTGCATCTGTGACAACACGCAAGGGCATTACAGACGCTGCCCGACTTATGAACAAGTTAGTTCCCGGATGATGGTTCATAAGTTGAATACGCTCGCAACACAGTAAACGGGTCTGTTAAAAAAAACATACCGTACTTGTAAAAATCACGGTAAACCGTCCTCATCTTCCTCCTTAGAACTGAAGCCATCAAAGTCGTCTTCCTCAGTGTCGGAAGGAAACTTTGTCATATAGACGTCGTCCCACGCTCCCGCAGCCGGTGTTATGCCAAGAAATGCCGAGAATTGCATCCCCTGTCGCGGGAGCGCACACACGTCACTCCCGCTACTACAACCACTTTTACGTACCTTGTTTTATCTCACTTTTATATCTGTTGATGATTTCAGCAAAATAAGCTTTATGGGAGAGGGCATAACAGTTTAAATACGAGCGATTTGAGTCGAAAAAGCCAAAATAAACACGTTACATGCTCAAAAGTGGTATATATACGGTGTGCATTACTGTTCGATTACATTCACAATAAATACAAGACAGAATGGTTTAAGTTGTATTACATTCCCAACAAATGCAAGACGAAGTGGTCTTGGATATATTTTCGCCATTACATTCCCGAAAAGTGATATAAAAGTGAGATAAAACGAGGTAAAAGTGGTTGTAGTAGCGGGAGTGACGTGTGCGCGCTCCAGCGACAGGGGATGCAATTCTCTGCATTTCTCGGCATTACACCGGCTTTTCGGAACCCGTTGGTGACGGTGGATTTTTTGATGCTGCCCCACGCTGTCAGGATCCACTGGCAGACTTGTGAAAAAGTTGCCTTTCGCATGCGGCCAGTTTTAGTGAAGTTGCAGTCTTCCTTGGCGCATATATTCCACCGGTCTAAATCTTACCTTTTGTACTCGAGCGCCGCTGGCGGCCATTAGAAAAATTACATAAATTGGCCGAATCACTGAATAAGCCGCAGGGTTGAAAGTTTGGGGGAAAAGTAGCGGCTTATAGTCCGGAATTTACGGTAGTTCCAAAATATGTGGAATTGTAGTTTCAGGTCGGGTTACATACAGTACAGAAGAATGTCACCTGCGTACAAGGAAAACTTTTTGCAAGTATGTTCTGTGTTATAGCCATGTATGGCAGGGTCTTCTCTAATTGTTTGTGAGAGGGGCTCCAGAGCTAAAGCAAACAACAAAGGGCTCAATACACATCCCTGTTTGCAATCCCTACCTAGTAAAAACCATAAAAAACCTAGTAACCATAAATTTGCGGGCTTAAACGATGTGTAACGGGAGCTACCCCGACCTGCCTCTTCTCAGCTCACTTGTCCAACCGGAAACCCAAACGGACAGTATAATAAAATAACAATCTGCAGGAAACAATATAAAGTGAGTTTAATAAACTAAATTTAACTCTCACAGTCTGAGACAACTGGTCAAGTGGACAGCCTGCTGTTCACCACAAAAATCAATTGTAAGACAATATAGATTTCACAATCTGTAGTCAGACATCTGCTCAAGTAGACATATGCTACTGTACTTCAAGTATTATCACGCAACAGAAGGAAACAGATCATAAATAAAGTGTGTTTAACACTTCAGCGTAAAATCAATCAATCAATCTCTCACAACATGAGACGACTAGACAAGTAAAAATAAGTAACTGCACCTCAACTATTTTGTGCACAACAAAAGTCAACAGTACGACAATATAAAGTGACTATCCAATCCCCTTTCTACCTCTCTCACTCCCTCCGCTCCCTATCAATTTCTATCCCCTCCCCTCTCCATCTCTCTCCCTCTGTCTATGATACCTGACAAAAATCTTTCTCAGTGAGGAAAGAGCAGCACTTTTGGAAAAAAATAGGGTTTAAAGATGCAGGAACTACTGAAAAAGAACTACAGTGGGACCTCGCTACTTCGAGCTTTGACGTTCGCGGATTCAGAGCTTTGCGGGCCTAAAAAAAAAATAAAATAAAAAAAATAATTATCTATTTATTTATATATATACTTTTTAAAGCATTTTTAAGGGGTGTCGCTACTTCGTGGTTCCACGTTCGCGGGTTTAGAGCTTCACAGGTCTAAAAAATAATAATATAGAATAAAATAATTTTATAAATAAAGTTCTCCCCGTGCTTGCGTGGGTTTCCTCCGGGCACTCCGGTTTCCTCCCACGTTCCAAAAACATGCATTTCAGGTGAATTGGCCGGTCCAAATTGTCCCTAGGTGTGAATGAGCGAATGAGTTGTCTGTCCCTGTGTGCCCTGCGATTGGCTGGCAACCAGTTCAGGGTGTCCCCTGCCCACTGCCCGGAGATGGCTGGGATGGGCTCCAGCCCCCCCGCGACCCTGATGAGGATAAGCGGTACGGCTGATGAGATGAGATGAGATGAGATGAGAATTTTTTTTTTTTTAAGGTGCGCAGCTACTTCGCAGATTTTCACTTATTGCGGGTGGTTTTGGTCCCCATTAACCGCGATAACCGAGGTCCCACTGTATACACTGGTTCTCCCAAATTAGATGTTAAGTATTCAGTGTTCTCGTTTGCCCGCGTCCTCGACGCATCATTTTTGCTGGGGACGCATAGTGTTGAATCAACGTGCGTCCCCGGGACGCAACTTTTTTGACACAAAATTGACATTATTACCCGATTACTTTTTTTTTTAACAAAGATTTATCGCACTCCAAACTTTTCGTCAGGCAGATCCGCCATTGTTGTTTTGGTCTCGCGGTTCGAGATTTCGTCTGCAAGCCGATCTCGGCAAACGAGATTTCGTTGCTTCCAGATTACGTCATTGTTGTGGTGCTTGTCGTTGAGTGAAGGTTAAGTATGCCTCCGAAAAAACAGTATTATTTAACAATCAACACAAAATTGGTCATTCATCAGTGTCAGTATAAGTCAAAACATAATGCAGAGAGTGATAACAACGGCAATAATTCCGGCAAGGAAAGCACGTGTGTTGAAGCGAACGATTCGACGAAAGAAAATAAACAAAAGAATACTTCTAGCAAGAAAATTACTTTTCTGCCAAAATGGACTCAATTATATTCCTGGTTACGCTATGAGGATGATAATAGAGGCTACATGTTCTGTGTTGTGCGTACCCAGCGTGACAAAAAAACTGGATTGCATAAATAATTTCACAATACTAACTTTCAGAAGAGCACATTTGATCGGCACCACGACAATGAAAACCACAAATTAGCTATGGAAATTCCGTTGCTGCAATTGGACCTTAAGAAGGCATTACAACTGTGGCGGGACAGCAAACCACGAAGAATATATGAACTGAAAACCTGAAGTCATAACTGCCTTGTATTACCAATCAACTGTGATGATTAAAACTGCATGAATATATAGACTAATATTTCAGCAATATTATTTTGTATAATGTACAATATTTTTGTGAACTTAAAACTCTTGAAGTGATAACTGATTTGTATTACAAATTAACTGTGATGATTAAATTTGAATGAAAATATAGATTCATATTTCAGCAAGATTATTTTGTATAATGTCCAATATTGTGAACTGAAAAATCTGAAGTGATAACCGCTTCGTATTACCAATTAACTGTCATGAATAAAACTGAATGAAAATATAGATTAATATAATTATTTCAGCAATATTATCTTGTATAATGTACAATATTGTTGTGAACTGAAAACTCTTGAAGTGATAACTGATTTGTATTATCAATAAACGGTGGTGATTAAAACGGAATGAATATATAGATTTACATTATATATTTGTCGCCGATTTACAATTTCAATATGAGACTAAATTTTGGGGACCCATAGATATCTGTTGGGACCCATAGATTTTTAAACATGCGAGTCCCCGGGACCCATCACTTTTCAGAGGTAAAATGAACACTGTGTATTGCTAATTTAATAGCGCTCTTACCCGTGATATTACGGTAGGATGTTCTCCATTGTGTACACAACAGAACACATTGCTTTGTTTAATTTTTAGATGGCTCTCGTGTAAGGTAAAAATGATAGCCGTGTTCACGTTAGCGTATTGTGCGTGAATAAATATGTTGAAAGGCCAACCGAGAATGCCCTGCTTTTCTTTCTTACGCATAAGAAGAATGCACACGCTGACATAGCTTTAACATGAAACAACCAGCTGATTTGTACTTGACCATCAGTAATGATGACGTTGTGGAAGAGGCTGTAGAGAAATTGGTCTAAATCATATTTATATAATTCAGAATCTAGTTCGGTGGTTACCAATTTGGTCAGCAGGTAAATTCTTACTGTTTCCAACACAAATAGTCTCATATTATGCCTTGCATTTATCATGAAGTACGAAATACTCAAAACATATTTTAATTTTAGCTTTAAATGGTCGTTTTTCTATTACTGTAATTGATATAGGTAATGATTGATCAGTCCAGAAGGAAAATAGTAGACACAAATAAATAATGCAAGTGGTTTGATACTAACTAACTATGTTTATTTATATGACAAGGAAAGTTGTATCAAACGAAAGAATAAAGGACATTGTTGACAAGAGAAAGTCACATTTGTCATTAACAAAGGAGAAACTGTGGGGGGTAATAGGAGTCTTCAGTCAGGGAATATCTTTACATCTTTGAACGCTGTTTGGTAACAGCGTTATTTATAACGGCGTCATTCCTAACACTGGCAATGATAAAGCACATCAAACATGGTAATTGAGACAGAAGTTTAATGTATAATACACTTCTGTTAGCCATCTAATTACACTAAAAAATAACTAGCATTGTTCCAATGCAGATTCTGTACTATTTTAAGGTATCGTATCGGCGAGTAAAAAGATCAAATGAAAGATATGGGTTTTAAATTTAGTTTAGTGTAACACTCATATCGTAATGTGGTGATTTACAGTATTTCATATCAATACCACTGCTTTTGTGATTGCTGGGTATTTTTTGACCCCTAGATGTAGCTGTATTAGGTAGTACAACCGAAAACAAGGGGCAGCACGGCGGCGCAGTGGTTAGCGCTTGTGCGGCACAGTTCATGTCATGGGAACCTGTTGTGGGTTCAAATCCAGCTCCAGACTTCCTGTGCGGAGTTTGTATGTTCTCCCCGTGCTTGCGTGGGTTTCCTCCGGGCACTCCGGTTTCCTCCCACATTCCAAAAACATGCATTTCAGGTGAATTGGCCGGTCCAAATTGTCCCTAGGTGTGAATGAGCGAATGAGTTGTCTGTCCCTGTGTGCCCTGCGATTGGCTGGCAACCAGTTCAGGGTGTCCCCTGCCCACTGCCCGGAGATGGCTGGGATGGGCTCCAGCCCCCCCGCGACCCTGATGAGGATAAGCGGTACGGCTGATGAGATGAGAACCGAAAACAAGTGCTTCAAAGCACAAGGAAAAACAGAAACTACACAGACTCAAAGTGACTAAGCTACACATTTTTTCTTATCCTATTTTGCCCAGACATTAACAAGTTTTTTGTTTAGCCATAAGATGAGGGACAATCATAGATTCCTCTAGGTGAGCCTCATGTTGTTTAAAATATATACAAATTACTTGATCAAGTGGGCGTAGGCCTAGTTAACTGGCTTAACCGCTGACACACTCAATGTGTCAAATTGCAAAGATTAAGTGGCCAAATAAACATTATATAGAATAGAATATACCTTTATTGTCATTGTTACAAAATGGGTTAACATATTGTGACAACGAAATTGGACATGACACTCCAGTGTCACACTCTCACAGTGAGGTAAAAAAAAACAAGAAGATAATCGGACGAGACGCAGGATATTAAAAAAATCACTGGACTTTCTTGTAAACAAATTAAATGACTTTTATAAAAAAATATATGATACTTGATCTGTTGATGAAGGGGAAAGAGCTGAGGATGCGTGCTGTGGAAAGAGACGGAAAAATAACCGAGCTCGACCTGGAGCAGTATTTAAGAATGAATTATTTCATTGTGACTGGGCTGAAGATCAAACCCCGCTCGTATGCAAAAGGCAGCAGCTACCAGCCTCTGCAACGAGGTGAACCACAGCGAGTTGGCGGCAAAGTGCGGAAGAACTGGTGGTGGCGTTCCTAACAGCTAAAAACATCGAACTGAACATTGACACGATTTAAGATTGTCACCTCTTCCATTGAGACTGAACAATATCAGAGCTAGATTCTTAAAGAAACAAAATAAAATACAGAACATGTCAAATCAAGTCAGTCAAGTCACATTTAATTGTATAGCCCTTAATCACAAAAATGTCTCAAAGGACTGCACAGGGTTATAATTTCACCGTCGCCTGATTTTAAACCAACATGTGGGCAGGGAAAAACTCAAAACCTCAGCGTGAGGAAAAAAGAAACCTTGAAAAGGGTGGTAATCCCCCTTTCAGGATGACCAGGGTGTAATAGATTTAGCACTGGGTAACAGTATACAAACATAGTAAACATCAATAAAAGAGAACAATAGATAACATGTCGAAATTTGTCTAAAAAGTCCATAACAGCGACGACGCAGCTTCCTATCTCTGCCGGCTGGTCAATGCAGGTGTTGACATGCTTTAGGTAAGACGGTGGTTCGCTGACTCATCTCAAATCGTCCTTCTCCCAAGTGTCACCACCGGCCAAACATTCAGAAAAAGACAGGACAATACAAAATATGAGGTGGGCATCAATCGTACGCTTTTGAATAGAAATGTGTCTTAAGTCTAGATTTAAAAATTTCCACTGAGGTTGCAGATCTTATTTCTGGAGGCGCAGAGCATTCCACAGCACCGCGACCCGGATTGGAGATCGCTCTCGAGCCTGCAGACTTCTTTTTGGCTCTCGGAGTCACAAGTAGACCGGCATTTTCAGAGCGGAGGCTCTGTGCAGTAACATAGGGAGAAACCAAATCTGAGAGATAAGAGGGCACAAGTCCATGCAAATATTTGTATGTTAGTAAAAGAACCTTAAAGTCACATCTTAGGTGGACTGGGAGCCAGTGCAAGTTGGCCATTACAGGAGTAATATGCACAAACTTTTTTGTCTTAGTCAAGGGTCTCGCTGCCGCATTCTGAACCAGCAGCAAACATTAGATGCTAGACATCGGGAGACCAGAAAGCAATACATGACAGTAAATCAAGCCGAGAATTAATAAACGCATGAATTAGAACCTCTGCATCTAATTGGGACAGCATCGAACAAATCTTTGCAATATTACGGAGGTGTAAGGTCATATTTTTCATGTGTAACTGACAGATTGGGATAAAATATAACATGTAGATTTTTGACCGAATCACTATGGGTGATATTACATTTGTCTAGGTTCAGGGCAGTGTTTGAAAACAACTCACGACAATGAGCTGGACCAACAATCAACATTTCAGTTTTTTTCTGGGTTTATCTATCTACCTATCCTGGTCATATCCCTCTAGAGGGGAGACCGACAGCAAGACAAACACATACAAAAACAAAGAAAATAAAAAGGGAAAACGGAGCAAAAACACACACAACATTTTTTGGACCATGGCCAACCCAAATGCCCAAACACCTGGGTTAAGGCGCAAAAAATTAAGTGACATCCATCTTTGAATCTCAGTAAGCCAGGCCTCCAGATTTCTACAATTTAACCGTTGAGTGTCATTTGCATAGCAATGGAAACTATTATACTTGCAGATAATATCACCTAGCGGAAGCATATAAATACTAAAGAGAAGGGGGCTAAATACAGAGCCCCATGGAACGCCACAGGGGACATAAAAATGGCTAGAGGTCAGATTGCCGTAGTTAACGCATTGCGTCCTGTCTGACAGGTAGGACCTAAACCACGAGAGTACAGTCCCCAAGATACCGATGCATTCCAGACGAACAAATACCATGTTTTGGGCCACAGTATCAAAAGCAGCACTGAGATCCAGCAGCAGTAACATTGACAAGGCACCAGAATCTTTTGCAAAGAGGTGATCATTGGTTACTTTAGCCTGGGCTATCTCAGGAGAGTGATTTTCTCTAAATGCTCACTGGACAGTCTCAAAGATTAATTTCCGGCATAAAGTCATAAAACTGCATTGCAACGACCTTTTCAAGTAATTTTGCAAAAAATGGCAGATATGACACTCGCCTATAATTACCTACACTTTCCAGGTCAAGGTTAGGTTGCTTAAGCGTGGGTTTAATGACAGCAGACTCAAAGGCTACAGGAACAATACCCCAGGATAGCGATATATTAATCATATTTAAAACTGAAGGTCATGAGATCCCAAACAGATCTTTCACCAGTAAAGCCAGAAACGGATCAAGAAAGCAAGTAGTTCGTTTGACCCTACTGACCATCTTGTTAGACCAGTGTCTAAAATAACGTCTGCCCGGATGCCCGGGGCGTGCATCTTTTACGTCGGGCGTACAACTTAAAAAACATCTCCGCCCGGGTGGCCGACAACTTTTTCAAGGGAAAAAAAGGTTGTTTTTTTTTAAATCAAACTTTTGCTTTATTCCGATTTCAAAATCTTTGTTCGGTTTGGAAATTTCGGTTCATTTGGCAATTTGCATACTCGGCAACCGATCAGAAGCCTGCATCAAATAACTTCGTGCTTCCGGACTCTCCCGAGCGTTATAAGGTCGTGCATTTGCATTTCATTTTCTAAAATACACACAACAGAGAACACAAGAAAAATGGATAAGTGGTTAGGAATCAAGCCAAAACCTCAGTCCCAGAAGAAAGATTCAAAAGAAGCTAAAATTTATGACGCTGCAAAACGTAAACGTACATTAAAAGCATCGTGGAAAGAGTTCACGTGGCTTGTAGAAGACGCAACACAAACATTGCATGAATGATGACGAGTAAATACAGCAGTGGCACGTGAGGGGTTACCCAGTGGCACGCGAGCGCACGGCAAAATAATAATGATTTTTTGTTTTTCGCGCATTTACCTGAAATTTAGACATTTTCAGTTGTGCGGCGTGTTGTTTAGAGGCTTTACGGTCACGCCCCTCCTCCTCTGCTCCGTTTGTGACCGTGTGTCTGTGCGGTGCCGAGGAGAGGGGAAGAGATCTGTGTTGTAACCCAGCCAACGAAACACAGGCGCGCGATAACCGAATGAATCATGGCGGCTTTTCCAGCAAAAAATGTTGTTCTTTTCAGCCAGCATGGGCAAATGACTGGGGCCTTGTGCAAAAAATGACCATGCTCTTTGTGCATTATGCCTTGAGAGTGTTGTACCTCGCACATCAAGTATTAAACGTCAATACGTAACGAATCATGAACATGAATTCAAGGACGAGTCTGACAAGGCGGTGACATTGAAACGCGCTGTGTCCAGGTTACGGCAAACAAACACAGATCCTGAAAACCACTGTCACTTCTAAAAGCGCCATTGCTCACTATATAGCAAAGCATGGAAAATCTTTTACTTAATGCGAATATATCAAAGAAGCGTTGTTTTTGAGCTCGGAAGTTTTGTTTGATGGCTTGCATAACAAATAGACAATCAAAATCAAGAGTAAAACACATCCCCATTCATACTAACCCTAACCCTAACTTTCTGAGATTCTGTGATTAGTTTAGGCTTTCCAATTTTATAACAAAGTATTTCAGTGACTAGTGACATCGTAAAGACAAGACTTTATCAACAGTCTGACGGCAGACCGGTGGAACATTGAAGGGTTTAATATATTTTTGTTGAATTTTTAAAAAAAACATCCTTTGCAAAATGTCCAGACAAGAATATCTTATTTCAAATCTGATTTTATGCAGAGTAGTAAAGACTTGCAGTTTTTGCCTAAAATTTGCTGTTCATAGTGCTGTGTTTTTACTAACTTGTATGAATGCCACAATTCAGTATTTAGTAACTATTGGGGGGGTTAAGGGTTATTGTTCTATTTTTTCTATTAATCATCCATTATCCGTTATCAGTCAGTTCATAAAACGCTACAAAGCCAAGGAGCCGGGACTCTTACTCTCAGCCAAAAGGCCAAGCTAAAGAAGCGAGGGGGTGGGGGGTTAGGGGGTGGATTTTTTAAGGGTTATTGTTGTATCTTCTTTATTCATTATCCATCATCGGCAAGTTCATAATACGCTACAAAGTCTAGGAGCCAGGACACTTACTCTCAGCCAAAAGGCCAAGCTAAGGTCCTAGCCCCAAAGCCGTGCTGCGATCATTGCGAATGCACCGATCCCGGAGGTACTACAATACCAGGCCAGTGATCGTATACAAGATCAGAACCACAACTGACCAGGGGGGGGGGGATTTTTTAAGGGTTATTGTTCTATCTTCTTTATTCATTATCCATTATCCGTTATCGGTCAGTTCATAATACGCTACAAAGCCTAGGAGCCGGGACTCTTACTCTCAGCCAAAAGGCCAAGGTAAGGTCCTAGCCTTAAAGCCTTGCTGCGATCATTGCGAATGCACCGTTACTGGAGGTACTGCAATACCGGGCCGATGCGTGGAGTGGACAAAGCATGACCGTCTCCTCCCAGTTATATCAGAACCACAGGAGGGGATTTTTAAGGGTTATTGTTCTATATTCGTTATTCATTATCCATTATCGGTCAGTTCATAATGCGCTACAAAGCCTAGGAGCCGGGACACTTACTCTCAGCCAAAAGGCCAAGCTAAGGTCCTAGCCTTAAAGCCTTGCTGCGATCATTGCGAATGCACCGTTCCCGGAGGTACTGCAATACCGGGCCGATGCGTGGAGTGGACAGAGCAAGCTCTTATTCCATCTCCGGATTGCAAAAATCAAAGATCATGGCTCTTCATAGATTGTTCACAAATCTTGAACACGATTGTAACTGCATAGTTGGTTACAGGAGGGGGGGGGTTTAAGGGTTATTGTTCTATCTTCGTTATTCATTATCCATTTTTTGGGGTTTAAACAATTTTATTGACACTATTAACAACAAATAAACAATGTGAGGTTTGAACAATTTTTCTCGATAATTTTAGCAGCAATTAGGCATATTCACAATTTCGTTATATCTGACAATATGACATTTTAACAATTTTTTCAACATTTTTAACAGCAATTAATGGTTTGAACAAATTCATTGACACTAATAACAGAAAACAATCTTGTCAATCTCAACAGCAATCAAGCACATTCACAATATTATATTTCAATATGACGTTTAACAGCAAACACAATGTGAGGTTTGAACAACCCTTCTCTAAAATCTTAATAGCAATCAAGCGTATTCACAATTTCGTTGTATAACATCTTTGTTAGTGTCAATAGATTCGTCCAGGCCAAAGTCGATTGTCTTTGTTTTGAACAAATCCACCGACACCAACAGCAGCAAAACAAATACGACGATCTCAACAGCCATCAAGCATTTTCACAATTTTGTTATATCTGACAATATGACATGACGATATTTTAACACTTTTTTCTGACATTTTCAACATCAATTAAACAATTTCAGAGTTATTATCTTTTAATAGTAGTTAACCAAAGTGTAAAGGGCAAAACTATTGTGCAAGGGCATAGCTCTGTCATCCCACCCTCCCAAGCAGCATCCTCCAGTCCTCTTTGTGGGTCCTCTCCCTTCTTACTTCTACTTTCCACAACCCAGGCCGTTGCTTCCGGGACCCCCACAGTGTAGCCCCGGTTCCCCACTCCGGGTGGGTGCAGACGATTCTTCTTTATGGTTGCGTCCTAGGCCCGCCGCTCACAGATTGTATGGTATCTACAGCCATTTGGAGCACAGCCACTGGGGGGATCTGCCTGCACCTCCATACCAGCAGGTTTCTAGAGGTCCAGATGGCGTCCTTGATGGCGGCGAGAGTGAGCCAATCCCTGGCAAAGTCGTTCCGAGACCTCCTCGACCGACTCATCCCGTAAAGCACGTACTGTGCATCAGGGACCTCCCCTGCTGGCAAGCCTGGGAATTTTCCTAGTTGGTCGGCCATTTTCCACAAGTCCTCGGCAGCGCTGCACTCACAAAAAAGGTGCCTCACTGACTCCTGGGCGCCACAGCCAGGTCGAGGGCACGTCGAAGTCGCTGACATTCCTCGGTGGTGCCTTACGGCTCTGACTGGGAGAACCTCATGAGCCACCATCCATGACAAGTCTCGTAGTCTGTTTGGGAGGGCAGGATGATTCACGTTGCTCCAAACCGTTGTAGGTTCGCCAAACGCAAGCCCCCGCACAGGACTTACTGTTGCACGCTCTTGCACAATAGCAATAAGGGCCCTGTGGTTTTGTAAAGTGTGACTTTCTTGTGTTTCTAAATCAAACTTCTTTAAAAAATCCCGAATAAAGAGATGTGTTGGTGGCAAGTTAAATGAAACTGGAATCAAACGATTGTTTGGTACAAGCTTTAGCTTCCGCAAATATGAGCCCATCCAGAACCGGGTCATCGCTTGACTTTTCGGGTTGTTGGGTGGGCCCACAGCGTTTTGGAAGTGGAGAGAGACATATTTGCTTCCCAGGAAAAGCTGTAGATCAGGCACTCCTTTCCCCCTTTTTCCTTTTTCTTTTTCATTGTATCTCTTTTTATCCTTTCCCACTTTGAGCCCCAGACAAAGCAAAAGAGGGCTCGGTCCAGTTGTAACAGCACGTTTCTTTTGGGCATAAAAACTAAACTGATTGATAAAAGCAGTGGGAGGATGATCGCTTTGATGATTAGGACCTTCCCCTCTATTGTCAGTTTTCTTAGTGACCAAAAAACAAGTCTTTGCTTAACTTTCCTTGTCACGTCATCCCAGTTGGTCTCGCCTCCTCCATCTGCATTGAATTTTATCCCTAGGATTTTCTGGTCTGTCTTTAACACCGTCAGTGGGAGTCCTGCCTTTTCTGTCTTTTTCCACGTTCCATAAAACTTCACTTGTGACTTTTCTCTATTTAGCCTTGACCCAGACGCCTTCCCAAACAGGTCAGTCAAGTCAAGGGCTCTTCCAACAGATGCGCGGTCAGTACATAAAATATTAAAATCATCCATGTACAAAACACACTTGGTAATTTGTCCCCCACTTCCTGGGATATTGATCCCTTCGACAAATCTATCTTTTCTTAACATTTGTGCCAAAGGTTCAATGCAAAGAACATAGAGAAGGGGAGACATAGGGCAACCTTGACGTACACCGCAGTTGATCTCGATTGCTTCCGATAAATTCCCGTTAATCATGAATTTGCTGTAGATGTCTCGGTATAGCAGTCCTACCCACTTGATGTATTTTTGGGGAAAACCACATTTTTGCAATACCCTGAAGAGGTATTGGTGCGAGACTCGATCAAAGGCTTTTTCAAAGTCTAGGTTTAGGACCGCTAGTCGCATGTTTCTGTCTCTCGCATAACAAATGGTGTCACGGATCAGCATGAGACTGTCGCTGATCTTCCTTCCCACAATGGCACAGGTTTGGTCTGGATCAACCAAGTCTCCCAAGACTACAGACATTTGTGTTGCTAGAAGCTTGCTGAAAATTTTACAGTCCACGTTTAAAAGCGTTATGGGTCGCCAGTTTTTTAAGTCAATTTTGTCTCCTTTTTTGTGCAATAGAGTAACTATCCCTATTCTGAAACTGTCTCTTTAAGTTTCTTGTTTTTTTCCTGCATTTTTAAAAAAGGTCTGTGTTCGTTTCTTTGTCATTTCCCACCATTGTGCTTGTGAATCATACGAGTCTTGAAGGGTCTGCCAGTCTTTGTACAGCTCCCTGTATTGTGCGGCTTGAGCCTCATCCTCCAGCAGGGAGCAGTTTAACTTCCACAAACCCTTCCCAACAGTCATACCTGAAGGAAATGAGAAAGAGCAGGACAGTAGCAAGTGATCCGAAAAAAAAACTGGAATTAATCTTGCATCACTCTGTGCTAAACCCCTCGTAAATATGTAGTCTATTCGAGAGGCTCTGGCATTGTCACTACTGAACCAGGTGAAGCCCTCCTCTCCTGGATGTATGGATTTAAAACAGTCTACCAGTTTAAATGTCCGGCACATGTCTTGTAATAAAGTTGATGTTTTATCTACTTTAAACTCGTCATCGGTCCTCTTTCTATCCTTCCTACTTAGGATGCAATTAAAATCTCCTCCCACGATTAGTGGTTGATGGCCTAGCATATCCGACTGGATGTCCTCTAAGAGTTCGTACCTGAGTTGTCTGTCGGTATGTTATTGAGGTTAAAATCATTCCCTATATAAGAAAGTCTTGCTAAGATTGCGCGTCCGTCTCTCATCACAGTACTCCCCTTTAGGATGAGTTGAGGGTTGTTTATCAAAATGGCTACCCCATCGTTACGGTTTTCATTCGAGCCACTCCATAATGACGGATATGGCCAAATCTCTTCCCACTGTTTATAATTTTTTAGAAAGGGGATGCAGCATTCTTGTAGTAAAAACACATCCGTTCTGAACAATAAAACGCTGTGAGCCTTAACCTTTGATCTCACACTTCTCACATTGATAGTAGAGAATGTAATGTTCATAATTATTGTTAAAGTATTTAAACTACTTGGACAAAACCGGGGGATCCGAGTCCATTCTTTGGTGATCATCGAGGGTGTCACCTGTGTCAGACACATCACTTAAGAGCAGTACCTCATTTGGAGACTCACCGGGGAAAACTTTGGAATCCTCTGACTCTCTGTCTGTGGTTCCAGGTCTTCCCCTTTTTTCTGGGTTAGGGGGTGAGCCAGAGGACCTATCAAGGGGTCTCTTACTTCCCTGCCCACAAAGGGTCCGATTTTTTCCCTCCCCGACTTCCTCCGTCTCAACTTCATACAGTTCCCTTGTGGGCTTTTTCATCGGCAATCGGCTTTCTTCTAAATCTCTTCTCTTTGTTTCCGGTGTTTTCACCACCCACAATTTTGTCTTACTTTTACCCCTCTTTCCAGTGCCCGTAGGGTTTTTTGGGGAGTCGTTCGCCTTTTCGATTTGTTTGTCTTTTTCAAATCCCGGAAGTGGCATAGCAAACAATTTTGTTATTTTGGACTCTCTTCCAGGCCCTTCCTGATTAATATGTGTTTTTGGAGTGACAGTTGCCTTTTCTATTTGTTTGTCTTGTCCAAATTCAGGTATTTGATGAAAAATCGAATTAGAATTTCCAGTTCCTTCCTGACTCAAATTTGATTCTTTGGTCTCTCCTCCAGAGGTTTGGGATGTATTTTCAATTTGTTTGTCTTGTTCATTGTCTTTGTGCATTTCTTGTTCATCTTCATTGGGTATTTCCATAATTTTATTCATTTCCTGTTCATCTTCATTGGGTATTTCCATAACTTTATTCATTTCTTGTTCATTTTCATTTTGTATTTCCATAACTTTATTCATTTCATTGTTTTTGTTGTCTTTTTTCATTTCATTGTCTTTGTTACATATATTAATTTAATTATCTATGTTGTCTGACATCATTTCATTGTCTTTGTTGTCTTTGTTAACTCCCTAGCTTTCAACTTGTTAGCAAACGATTTTGGGCAGTTTCTATAGAGGTTGTTCGTTTCTCCGCAGAGATTGCATTTTCTGCTATTGGTGCATTCCTCAAAGGAATGTCCAATTGTCCTGCACTTTCCACAAAAAATTCGATCACATACCTCAGCCAGATGCCCATGCTCACCACATTTATGACAGAGTTTCGGTTGTCCTTGATAGTGGATAAAGCCGGAGTTTTCCCCCAGGAATATAGTCGACGGGAGTTGTTTCAGTCCCTGAAAGCCCTGAGGATCTTGCCATTGCTGGATGGGTATCCTCCAGGCACAATTCCAATTGTTTTTCTCATCCCTCACCTTCATAGCCTGGCCTTTTATCGAGCAATATCTACTCAACAAATAACAGATGTCATCAGCATTCACCATTTCATTAAACATCCTGACAATAACTATCTTGTTAGCATTATCAGACAGCTTCTCCACTGTAAATCCAGAAAACTGGGGCCTCACCCCCTCAAAACGATTCCAAAACTCTTGATAAAGAGCCGCCGTTACAAAACTTACATCAAAGCCTTTGCCAGAAGGCAAGTTTATGACGCAATGTAAGTCCTCCATTTTAAACTTCAGAATTTTATCAATGTTGGGGAGGCAGCGTCATGAAGAAGGATTCCTCTCGTCTCAATAAACTGGCGAGGAAAGCGAGCTCTGTTGTGGGCACAGAGCTCGACAGCCTGACAACAGTAGCTGAGAGACGGGCACTGAAAAAGCTGCGGTCAATCATGGACAATTCATCACATCCACTACACAGCATTATATCCAGACAGAAGAGCAGCTTCAGCGACTGACTGCTGTTACTGTCTTGTACCACGGACAGACTGAAGAGACCTTTTCTTCCTCATGCCATGAGGCTCTTTAACTCCACCTGGCGGAGTAAAGGCCCACACTAAACCACACACCCCTACATTGCATATTACCGTACTTTTATTGCAGTGTGTATTTTATGTAGCACTATTTAAAGCACTATTGTTACAGTGTTAATGTTACTGTTTACCTGACTTGTTAACCTGAATGCCCATTTTGCACATCTGGTTAGCTACTCCTCTTGCACTATCGGCACTATGGTAAAATACTATACGTAGCCATAATACAATACAATACAACTTTTACTTATATCTGTACATTCGAGGAAACTGTGCGGGTCAGATGTATCGACATTTCGTTCTGTATACACGTGTACTAGAATGACAATAAAGTAGATCTGAATCTGAATCTGAATCTGAAATACTCTATACAACACGCTACAGTGGGTATTAGCCCGTCACATTGGGTGTTTTGTATATTGTATTCCTATTGCTTTATTATTGTGCTGTTCTCAGCAAAGGGATGGGTTTGAACAAATTTATTGACACTAATAACAGAAAACAATCATGACAATATCAACAGCAATTAAGCACATTCACAATATTATATTTCAATATGACGTTTTTAACAGCAAACACAATGTGAGGTTTGAACAACCCTTCTCGAAAATCTTAATAGCAATCAAGCATATTCACAATTTCATTATATAACATCTTTGATAGTGTCAATAGATCCGTCCAGGTCAAAGTCGATTGCCTTTGGTCTGAACAAATCCACCAGATTTTTTTTTTTTTTAAAATTTTTTTTTTTTTAACAAATTTATTGACACTAAAAACAGAAAACAATCATGACAATCTCAACAGCAATTAAGCACATTCACAATATTATATTCCAATATGACGTTTTTAACAGCAAGCACAAAGTGAGGTTTGAACAAACCTTCTCGAAAATCTTATTAGCAATCAAGCATATTCACAATTTCATTATATAACATCTTTGTTAATGTCAATAGATCCGTCCAGGCCAAATTTTTTTGGTTTGAACAAATTTATTGACACTAAAAACAGAAAACAATCATGACAATCTCAACAGCAATTAAGCACATTCACAATATTATATTCCAATATGACGTTTTTAACAGCAAACACAAAGTGAGGTTTGAACAAACCTTCTCGAAAATCTTATTAGCAATCAAGCATATTCACAATTTCATTATATAACATCTTTGTTAGTGTCAATAGATCCATCCAGGCCAAAGTCGATTGTCCTCAGTCTGAACAAATCCACCGACACCAACAGCAGCAAAACAAACACGACAATCTCAACAGCCATCAAGCATATTCACAATTTTTTAATATCTGACAATATGACGTGACGATATGACGTTTTAACATTTTTTCCTGACATTTTCAACATCAATTAAACAATTTCAGAGTTATTTTCTTTTAACAGTAGTTAACCAGCGTGTAAAAGGCAATACTATTGTGCAAGGGCATAGCTCTGCCATCCCACCCTCCCAAGCAGCATTCTTCCAGTCCTCTGTGTGGGTCCTCTCCCTTCTGGTGTTCCGCAGGGTTCAGTGCTTGGCCCCCTTCTTTTCAGTATTTACATGCTTCCATTAGGTGATATTATTCGCAAGTACAATATCAGCTTCCACTGCTACGCAGACGACACTCAACTATATCTTCCGTTGGAGGAATCTCACACACTAAACTGTGGAAATTTGGAGGCCTGCCTCGTTGAGATAAAAGAGTGGATGTCACTCAATTTCTTGCGTCTTAACTCTGAAAAGACCGAAATGTTAGTCATTGGTCCATCTAAATGCCGTGATATATTCTCAAAAACTGCTGTGAACATTGACAAATGTCACATCACACAGAGTGACTCAGTTAAAAATTTAGGTGTCATATTTGACCCTGATCTATCCTTTGAAATGCATGTAAAGAAAACTACTAGAACCGCTTTCTTCCATCTTCGTAACATTGCTAAAATCCGTTCAATACTGTCTCAGTCTGATGCGGAAATTATAATTCATGCGTTTGTCACCTCCCGTCTCGATTACTGTAATGCACTACTCTCTGGTCTCCCGAAGTCTAGAATCAAATCACTTCAGCTGGTACAAAATGCCGCAGCGAGGCTTTTAACTAGGACAAACAAGTACGATCACATAACACCGATTTTGGCTAACCTGCATTGGCTCCCAGTTAGCCATAGATGTGATTTCAAGGTTCTCTTAGTATTGTACAAAATCATACATGGACTTGCTCCCTCTTATCTTTCAGATCTGATTTGCCCCTACGTCCCGGTCCGAAGCCTACGATCTGAGAGTGCCGGTCTTCTGGTGATCCCAAGAGCAAATAAGTGTTCTGCTGGTTCGAGAGCGTTCTCCATCCGGGCACCGGTGCTGTGGAATGCTCTTCCCCCTGAGATCCGATCTGCAACCTCAGTGGAAATGTTTAAATCTAAACTTAAAACTCACTTCTACTCCATAGCATATGAATAACCTACTCTTCTCGTCGGCTGAAAAAATAGTCTGTGTAACATAGTGTAATAATCTGTGAAGCCCTTTGAGACTCTTCGTGATTTAGGGCTATACAAATAAAAATGACTTGACTTGACTTGACTTCTGTGTGGGTCCTCTCCCTTCTGGGTTCCACAACCCAGGCCGTTGCTGCTCGGACTCCCACAGTGTAGCTCCGGCTCCCCCCTCCGGGTGGGTGCAGACGAGTCTTCTTTATGGCTGCGTCCTAGGCCCGCCGCTCGCAGATTGTATGGTATCTGCAGCCATTTGGAGCACAGCCACGGGGGGGATCTGCCTGCACCTCCATACCAGCAGGTTTCTGGAGGTCCAGATGGCGTCCTTGATGGCGGCGAGAGTGAGCCAGTCCCTGGCAAAGTCGTTCCGAGACCTCCTCGACCGACTCACCCCGTAAAGCACGTACTGTGCATCAGGGACCTCCCCTGCTGGCAAGTCCGGGAACTTTCCTAGTTGGTCGGCCATTGTCCACAAGTCCTCAGCAGCATTGCACTCACAAAAAAGGTGCCTCACCGACTCCTGGGCGCCACAGCCAGGTCGAGGGCACATCGAAGTCGCTGACATTCCTCGGTGGTGCATTACGGCTCTGACTGGGAGAACCTCATGAGCCACCATCCATGACAAGTCTCGTAGTCTGTTTGGGAGGGCAGGATGATTCACGTTGCTCCAAACCGTTGTAGGTTCGCCAAACGCAAGCCCCCGCACAGGACTTACTGTTGCACGCTCTTGCACAATAGCAATAAGGGCCCTGTGGTTTTGTTAAGAGTGACATTCTTGTGTTTCCAAATCTAATTTCTTTAAAAAATCCCGAATAAAGAGATGTGTTGGTGGCAAGTTAAATGAAACTGGAATCAAACGATTGTTTGGTTCAAGCTTTAGCTTCCGCAAATATGAGCCCATCCAAAACCGGGTCATCGCTTGACTTTTCGGGTTGTTGGGTGGGCCCACAGCGTTTTGGAAGTGGAGAGAGACATATTTGCTTCCCAGGAAAAGCTGGAGGTCAGGCTCTCCTTTCCCCCCTTTTTCCTTTTTCTTTTTCATTGTATCTCTTTTTATCCTTTCCCACTTTGAGCCCCAGACAAAGTGAAAGACGGCTCGGTCCAGTTGTAACAGCACGTTTCTTTTGGGCATAAAAACTAAACTGATTGACAAAAGCAGTGGGACGATGATCGCTTTGATGATTAGGACCTTCCCCTCTATTGTCAGTTTTCTTAGTGACCAAAAAACAAGTCTTTGCTTAAGGGGCCGGTCACACAGACATTTGCGGCTGAATCACAGCCAGAAATTTCTGCCTTTGAGGCGGACGCCATTGGACGCATTAAGATCGCCATTCAGACGAGATACAGCGGTGCTTAACACGCAGTCGGAAATTCGCGCGCGGGTGTCAGCACGAAATTATTAGGCACTGCTCAAGTCTTCAGAGCGCGGGCACACAGACTTTCACGAGCGTACTGAGGCTGAACCACGGCCATAAATTTCTGACCGTGAAGCAGATGCTGTTGAGCACTGTTGGACGTTTTGAGACCGCCATATAGATGAGATAGAGCAGTGCTTTACTCGCGGTCGGAAATTTTCACGTGGTTGGCCGCGTTCAAAACTTTTGAGCTGCTCAAAAGTTTGAGCACGTGTTAAACCGCGTGCCGCACACGTGGTCAACACGAGGTAATGACGCAGAAATGACGCGGAACGACGTGCTCTGGCCGCGGCCAGGGCGTGCTTACACATGGGTAGGACGGGAAATTTCAGCGGGTAATCGTGGGTGGAGCATGGTAATAGCATGTTCTGCGCCTGTATCGCGGTGTTATTACGTGAAATTAGCGTGTTACGCGTGTGACAGTCAAACGCCACACGTCATTTGTGCTCGTGACGTCAAGGGGGTGAACATGGATCCCCGTCAGCGTAGTTTCTCTTCATTTCGAATAAATCTTTCGGTGCATTCACAGCAAATCTTTAACTCTGGGACCTTAGCTTAGCCTTTTGGTTGAGAGTAAGAGTCCCGGCTCCTGAGCTTTGTAGCGTATTATAAACTGATCGATAATGGATAATGAATAAAGAAGATAGAATAATCTCCCCTAACCCCCCCCCCCCCCCCGTCAACGTAGTGTTCTCGTCTTAATCCATATTTGTTTCTTGGCATTTCTTCTCAGGATGACAAAATAAAATTGGTGCCATAGTTTGATATCTTTATCTTTACGGGACTGTGTCTTGTACAGTTAAGGTTGCTACAGCCCGGTGCCGTGATTTGCATCCCCTCGTTAATACAACTACCTTTACCTCGTTTTATCTCACTTTTAAGTAATGTAATGGCGAACATATAACTAAAACCACATCGTCTTGCATTTGTTGGAAATGTAATACAACTTAATCCACTCCGTCTTTGCTTTTGTTGTGAACGTAATCGAAAAGTAATGCACACCGTATATAAAATCCTTCCCCCCATCGCGTGAACGCGCATTCTGCTGCGCTTCCAACGAAAGCGATCGTACTCTATATAAAACGCTTATTAAAACTATAAAGCGAGATAATTATAACAAGTGGGAGATCCTAGTCTATATAACGCGTTAATTTAAACAATAAAGTGCGATCGTATTCTACAAAATGCGTTTTTTAACGCGGATGAAAAAGTCAAAAGCGATCACAGCAGAATGCGCGTTCACGCGAGGGGGTGGGGGGGTGTTGCGTAGGAGTCGGATTTGGGCACAACACCGGCTCGGGAGCTTTTATACCCGTGGTCCACACGAGAAAATGACGCAGAAATGACGCGATGAGGAAGCGAAACAGTCGCCGGCGTCTTTTTTCCGGCCATACCACAGATGAACAGCGGGTTGGCCAAATTTGCGCATTTTCCATCCCGGGCAACCACGGGCAAAAAAACCCCGCAAAATTTTTGCCGTGATTCAGCCGCAAACGGCTGTGTGACCGGCCCCTAACTTTCCTTGTCACGTCATCTCAGTTGGTCTCGCCTCCTCCATCCGCATTGAATTTTATCCCTAGGATTTTCTGGTCTGTCTTTAACACCGTCAGTGGGAGTCCTGCTTTTTCTGTCTCTTCTCACGTTCCATAAAACTTCACTTGTGATTTTTCTCTATTTAGCCTTGACCCAGACGCCCTCCCAAACAGGTCAGTCAAGTCAAGGGCTCTTCCAACAGATGCGCGGTCAGTACATAAAATATTAAAACCATCCAAGTACAAAACACACTTGGTAATTTGTCCCCCACTTCCTGGGATATTGATCCCTTCGACAAATCTATCTTTTCTTAACATTTGTGCCAAAGGTTCAATGCAAAGAACATAGAGAAGGGGAGACATAGGGCAACCTTGACGTACACCGCAGTTGATCTCGATTGCTTCCGATAAATTCCCGTTAATCATGAATTTGCTGTAGATGTCTCGGTATAGCAGTCCCACCCACTTGATGTATTTTTGGGGAAAACCACATTTTTGCAATACCCTGAAGAGGTATTGGTGCGAGACTCGATCAAAGGCTTTTTCAAAGTCTAGGTTTAGGACCGCTAGTCGCATGTTTCTGTCTCTCGCATAACAAATGGTGTCACGGATCAGCATGAGACTGGCGCTGATCTTCCTTCCCACGATGGCACAGGTTTGGTCCGGATCAACCAAGTCTCCCAAGACTACAGACATTCGTGTTGCTAGAAGCTTGCTGAAAATTTTACAGTCCACGTTTAAAAGCCTTATGGGTCGCCAGTTTTTTAAGTCAATTTTGTCTCCTTTTTTGTGCAATAGAGTAACTATCCCTATTCTGAAACTGTCTGGCATGTTGTCTCGAATGGAAAATTCGTTAAAAACAGTAATCAGATCTGGTGCTAAAATATCCCAAAAAGTCCGGTAAAATTCGAGGTTGCCCGTCCTCCCCGGGTGATTTGCCTTTTTTCATAGTCTTTATGCAATCATTCAGTTGGTCCTGGGTAAAGTCCGATGTTAAAAAGGGGTCTTGACGCACTGATCTTGAAATATGATCTAATACATGCCCCATTTAATTCTCATGTGTTTCTTTCTTTTCATATAATTTTTTGTAGTAGTCTTCAACTAATTTGGTTATTTCACTACTTTCCTTTGTTATTTGCCCGTTTTCGTTTTGAAGTTTAAAAAGCCCCTCATTTTTGCTCATAATTTTTTTTTAAAAGTAGCGTGTACATTTTTCCCCTTCTTCTATTTCTCTTTCTCTGCTTCTTATTATGATGCCTTTGCTCTTTATTTCCGCCAAAGCGTTTAGTTCTTGTTTGGTCTCTTTGATTTCATCATTAAAGTCCATCCCCTTTTCTGTTAGGATGAAATACCTCTTCTTTGTAGTCCCGACATGCGTTTCATCTCTTTAAGTTTCTTGTTTTTCCCTGCATTTCTAAAAAAGGTCTGTGTTCGTTTCTTTGTCATTTCCCGCCATTGTGCTTGTGAATCATACGAGTCTTGAAGGGTTTGCCAGTCTTTGTACAGCTCCCTGTATTGTGCGGCTAGAGCCTCATCCTCCAGCAGGGAGCAGTTTAACTTCCACAGACCCTTCCCAACAATCATACCTGAAGGAAATGAGAGGGAGCAGGACAGTAGCAAGTGATCCGAAAAAAAAAAAACAGGAATTAATCTTGCATCACTTAGTGCTAAACCCCTTGTAAATATGTAGTCTATTCGAGAGGCTCTGGCATTGTCACTACTGAACCAGGTGAAGCCCTCCTCTCCTGGATGTATGGATTTGAAACAGTCCTCCAGTTTAAATGTCCGGCACATGTCTTGTAATAGAGTTGATGTTTTATCTACTTTAAACTCCTCATCGGTCCTCTTTCTATCCTTCCTACTTAGGATGCAATTAAAATCTCCCACGATTAGTGGTTGATGGCCTAGCATATGCGACTGAATGTCCTCTAAGAGTTCGTACCTGAGTTGTCTGTCGGCATGGCTGTATATGTTAATGAAGATAAAATCATTCCCTATATAAGAAAGTCTTGCTAAGATTGCGCGTCCGTCTCTCATCACAGTACTCCCCTTTATGATGAGTTGAGGGTTGTTTATTAAATGGCTACCCCATCGTTACGGTTATCATTCGAGCCACTCCATAATGACGGATATGGCCAAATCTCTTCCCACTGTTTATAATTTTTTAGAAAGGGGATGCAGCATTCTTGTAGTAAAACACATCCGTTCTGATAGTTTTTAAGAACGATAAAACACTGTGAGCCTTAACCTTTGATCTCACACTTCTCACATTGATAGTAGAGAATGTAATGTTGATGATTGTTGTTAAAGTATTTAAACTACTTAGACAAAACCGGGGGATCCGAGTCCATTCTTTGGTGATCATCGAGAGTGTCACCTGTGTGATCTCACACTTCTCACATTGATAGTAGAGAATGTAATGTTGATGATTGTTGTTAAAGTATTTAAACTACTTAGACAAAACCGGGGGATCCGAGTCCATTCTTTGATGATCATCGAGAGTGTCACCTGTGTAAGACACATCATTTAAGAGCAGTACCTCATTTGGAGACTCACCGGGGAAAACTCTGGAATCCTCTGACTCTCTGTCTGTGGTTCCAGGTCTTCCCCTTTTTTCTGGGTTAGGGGGTGAGCCAGAGGACCTATCAAGGGGTCTCTAACTTCCCTGCCCACAAAGGGTCAGATTTTTTCCCTCCCCTACTTCCTCCGGCTCAACTTCATACAGTTCCCTTGTGGGCTTTTTCATCGGCAATCGGCTTTCTTCTAAATCTCTTCTCTTTGTTTCCGGTGTTTTCACCATCCCCAATTTTGTCTTACTTTTACCCCTCTTTCCAGTGCCCGTATGGATTTTTGGAGAGTCGTTCGCCTTTTCGATTCATTTGTCTTCTCCAAATCCCAGCAGTGGCGTAGCAAACAAATTTTCTAATTTGGACTCTCTTCCAGGCCCTTCCTGATTAATATGTGTTTTTGGAGTGGCAGTTGCCTTTTCTATTTGTTTGTCTTGTCCAAATTCAAGTATTTTATGAGAAATCGAATTAGAATTCTCAGGTCCTTCCTGATTCAAATTTGATTCTCTGGTCTCTCCTCCAGGGGTTTTGGTAGGGACATCTGTATTTTCAATTTGTTTGTCTTGTCCATTTTCTTTGTGCATTTCTTGATCAAATTCATTGGGTATTTCCATAACTTTATTCATTTCCTGTTCATCTTCATTGGGTATTTCCATAACTTTATTCATTTCTTGTTCGTTTTCATTTGGTATTTCCATAACTTTATTCATTTCATTGTCTTTGTTATCTTTATTCATTTCATTGTCTTTGTTACATTTATTCATTTCATTATCTATGTTGTCTGACATCATTTAATTGTCTTTGTTGTCTTTGCTAACTGCCTTCCTAGCTTTCAATTTGTTAGCAAACGATTTCGGGCAGTTTCTATAGAGGTGGTTCGTTTCTCCACAGAGGTTGCATTTTCTGCTATTGATACATTCCTCAAAGGAATGTCCAATTGTCCTGCACTTTCCACAAAAAATTCGACCACATACCTCAGCCAGATGCCCATGCTCACCACATTTGCGACAGAGATTCGGTTGCCCTTGATAGTGGATAAAGCCACGGTTTTCCCCCAGGAATATAGTCGACGGGAGGTGTTTCAGTCCCTGAAAGCCCTGAGGATCTTGCCATTGTTGGACGGGTACCCTCCAGGCACCAGTCCAATAGCCTTTCTCATCCCTCACCTTCATAGCCTGGTCTTTTACCGAGCAGTATCTACTCAACCAATAACAGACGTCATCTGCACTCACCACCTCACTAAACATTCTGACAATGACAATCTTGTTAGCATTATCAGTCAGCTTCTCCACTGTAAATCCAGAAAACTGGGGCCTCACTCCCTCAAAGCGCCGTTACAAAACTTACATCAAAGCCCTTGCCAGAAGGCATTTTTATGACAGCATGTATCTCCTCCTTTTTAAACTTCAGAAGCTTTTCAATAAACTTGTTAATAAAATCCAACCTTGACATTCCCTCCGAAATTACCACAACATCTTTGAGCAAGAATCGTACGCAGTTATGTCTCCGCCCGCCGGTATAATGCCCGGCCATGGCAGGACTCGGCTGCTTTACTTCTAGCAATGTCAAAATGGTTAGAATTGTAAAATTAATAATTATAATAATAATAATAATAATAATTTCCTTTGTATTGTCATTCTTTGTAACAATGTACACAGAACGAAATGTCGATACACCTGACCCGTTGTAGCGAGTCGATGCAGCCGCAGCCAGAGGGCGCCGCCATTATACCAATTAGGTATGTCTCGGTCGAGCCGCGAACCAGCGACCTCCCAGTCTCAAAGCGGGCACACTACAAACAACACACTTAAAACCGACACCAATGAGAGTATAAACGCATAGAACGAGCAGTACTAACCTGATGCGTCCGCCATCAAAGCCAATAATAATGTTTGAACGCATAGAACGAGCATTGCTAACCTGATGAAAACAAACAGTGTGAGGTTTGATCAACTTCTACGCTTTTATCCCTGCGAGCGTGTTAGGTGTAGCGTGGTGGTACCTTTCACAGACACGGTTTGGGATGAAAGTTACATTATTATTATTAAAGCTTTGAAAACTCTCTCGGTGTACCGTCTTTCTTCGTAAATATGTGTAACCATGTATAATATGTATTTGCAACTGTATATTTTTGTCATGTATTTATTTGTATTTATTTTGGACACTTGTTCTGATAAGTCTTGGACTGACCAATTAAAAAGAAGGAGCGTAACAGAATTTATGGGAAGTAGGGACCAGTAAAGGTGAGTGTTTGTGGACACCGCAGACCAGGGTGCATATATATTTTTCCCACCCTTACCTTTGGAAATATACACTTTTTTTCCCTTGGATTACTTTCAACGGGTACCTGGACTTTGCAGGTCTGCATCAAACGATAACAACCGGTATCATTTTCCGTTGAATCAGCCATTTATGAGAATCTAGATGTGTCGGCATGTGACGGTCAGGACCTTGATCCCCCCCTCCACTTAAAACAAACGTTTCAACCTAGTGGCTCAGAGGTGTAATATGATATGTCTGACAATTAGCAAGCAACAGAGAAACATCAAATCTATACAAGTTCTCACCGTTAAAACTGTTCAGTTAAAAAGGACTTCTGTTCTCAATGTGGATACATGCGGCTAATATACCGGTGCGGCTTGTGTATGTAATAAATCTGTTTTCCTCCCGAAATGTGGGGGGTGCGGCTTATAATCAGGTGCGCCTTATAGTCCGGAATTTATGGTAGGTAGGTAGGTAGGTAGGTAGGTAGGTACGGCGGTCGGTCAGTCGGTCGGCCGGTCGATCGGTCAGTCGGTCGGTTGGTCCTAATATAATTATTGATTTATCAGGATTCGAATTTGTGCCAAAAAGTACAAGAAGACATTCTTTGAAAGATGATGAACGCTCTGTGAAAGATAGCTGAAAGTATCAAAAGGCAGCACATATGAAAAAAATCTATTTGCCGTAATGGGGACACAGCTAATTAAAACATGACAGGATAATGGAGTCATTTTTTAAATGGACACATTTTCCGAGCTGGAATAAAGATTCCTGTGGTGGGGAAAGCAACAACCTATCAATGGATTACAAGTGGACAATGAGGCACTTCGTTGCATGCAACGAACCTTCTTATGGAAAAATAAATTACAGACAGATACGGAAGTTACTGGCATGGAACTTGAAAAACTATACGTCACAGTCCGTCACATCAAAACTGAGACATTAAAGACATTAAGGGCTAAGCGTCTGGACTTAAAGTGACGTTGGGTCATGCAAATGATAAAATGTTTACATACTTAAGGAAAAATTGTTGAATTATAATGTTTAACTCACCCACTGTTGCAAAATATACATAATTGCTAATTATAAATGAATAGTCGGAATAATGTCAATATGTACTGGGTAGAATCATTTCAATTTTATTTTATTTTGGGAAATTAAAATAAAAAAGGAAAAAATCTGTATATATTATGCAGCTTCTACCAAATAAAGTGATTATGATTTTTAAATTACCTTAAAAAATATTTTTACAGAAACCGTTGTATTGTGTATTTGCTACAGAATTCGCTCACCATTATTACAATTTTGGGGAAACCTGTTTGTGTTGTTTAACATAACAAACACATTTTAGAAGATCTTACATATTTGGCAGATTCACTAGCATCAATGTAATTATGAAGAAACATGAAATAGGAAGGGCAGCACGGCAACGCAGTGGCTAGCGCATCCGCGGCACACTTCTGAGGTCACGAAATCAAACCTTCCTGTGTGGAGTTTGCATGTTCTCCCCATGCTTGCGTGGGTTTCCTCCGGGCACTCCAGTTTCCTTCCACATCCCAAAAACATTCATGTCAGGTTAATTGAACGGTCTGAAATTGTCTCTATGTGTGAATGAGCGAGTGAGTTGTCTGTCCCTGTGTGCTCTGCTACTGGCTGGCAACCAGTTCAGAGTGTCCCTTTCCCACTGCCGGAAGATGGCTGGGATGGGCTCCAGCACGCACGCCACCTTACTGAGGATAAGCGGTGCAGATAATTGATGGATGGATGGATGTAATAGGAAAAATACTTTTGACTTTGATTAGACTATCAAAGGCACTAAGCATTTACATTTGTTAAGTTGTACAATCAGAACCCTGTAATGAGAATTACAAAATACTGATATAAGGTGCTTATATTCAATTCAACTGTTTTAATTGTCATTGATATCAACGTTGGAAAAAAATTTATTGCAACGAGATTAGGCATGGCACTCCAGGGTAAACAGGAAATTAAGACTTTAAAGAGAGGGGAAAAAGATGAAAAGACTGTCAGAATAGAAAAGCAAAAATATTTACAAAGTAGTGTTTAGAGACTAGCCTAAGATAATAATGCAATGTTTATGAATGAAAAAGAATAATGCATTGTAACAATAGTGCAATCAAAGGGTTTATATTGATATTTGGTGACTTCAATTGGGTAATTTTGATGATGCTATTGTAGTAGACAAGCAAATCAGTGACTTAAACAGCATAACCAGGCCAGTTTCTTTACTTATTTGAGACATAAAAAAACATATTCACAATAGGACTATTTGGCAACATTTTCCTTTTGTAGAATCATTTGAGAATTGGATGTTCGTTCTAAAGTATAAGAATTTAGTGTACAGCCTAACAAGGCAAATGCAATTTTCATTTTAAATTGCTGATACTGTACGACAGGGGTCAGGAACCTTTTTGACCCAAAGAGCCATAAAAGCAAAAAATGTTTTAAAAAGAAATTGAGGGAGCCACATCATATATTTTCAGACAAAATTGAAAAAAACTGCCAAACACGCTCCCTAGACAAAAGTCAATTCTTCAGCACATTTTATTTCACTGTGTGTCATTTGATGATTTAATCAAATGTATGAAATGATAATAATGCCAAATCCTGTGTCCCAAATCAATGTAAATATGCCATTTACAATTCAGTTAAGAGTGTTGAGGCAATTTTTTTTCCATGAAATTTGTCCTTAATAACGGTTTCAAAACAATGTGCATGCAAAGTTATTTTGTAAAAATGTCACAAATTACTGCAAACGATAAGCATATAATCATATTCACTTTCGGTGTAGACTGCACTGAGCGAGAGAGAGAGAGAAGGAAGTGCCTTGCGCTGTGTGCAGGGATCCGCCCACCTGTACTGCTCACCCAATCAAAGTCGTTTGCCAGCGTTTTTTTTCATCAGTTTAAATGGTTTCTTATCGAACTTCTCCATTAAGTTGTTTCGGCTCTATATGGACCAATATTGGGACGAAATCACTTGACTTTGGAACGCCACAGAGAGATGTGCAATAGTTACATTTTATTTCAGAGCCATATGTACTCATGAAAAGAGCCATATATGGCTCCCGAGCCATAGGTTCCCTACTCCTGCTGTACGAATTAGAAAATTAAAAAAAATAGCTGTTAGGACAGAATATTTGTCCTGACTCCCTCACCCACATTGTACAAAATAGATTGCAATTACAGTCTATGTGATTTTTTTATTATCAGGTATGACTTGTTAACCTGACTGCCCATTTTGCACATCTGGTTAGCTACTCTTCTTGCACTATCGGCACTATGGTAAAATACTATACGTAGCCAAAATACAATACAACTTTATTTATATCTGTACATTCAAGGAAACTGTGGGGGTCAGATGCATCGACATTTCGTTCTGTATACACGTGTACTAGAATGACAATAAAGTAGATCTGAATCTGAATCTGAATTTCTAAGATCCTGGTTTTTAACGGGGCAACATTGTTCTGAACTTGGCAAAAAAAACAGGCAAAATATGGGAATACTAAGCCTATGAGGCGGCTGAATCAAGACTTCCCTAGATTATCATATCCAACTGGGTTGGTCCGCACAGACCCAAAAGGAGATTTGTGACACCTTTTCTGATTACTAAGCATCACTTTATTCTTCACCAGCATCAGTTAAGAAAGCTGCTGGGGTGGTATCCACGGCCTAAGCTAACCCTGGTGGTAATAAGCAGTGCAGAAAATGAATGGATCTGCAATTGGCAAGCATATAAACCAATCTCCCTCTTAAACACCGACTTAAACATTCTATCAAATGTTCCTGTTATCCGGCTGCAGTAAGTAATTCCTACACTAATAGACCCAGATCACAATGGCTTAATGTCTGGTTGTCATTCCTTTGATAATGCTAGATGTTTAATAAACAACATCAGTTCATCATCAGAAACCAAACAAGCTGAAGTAGTTCTCTCGCCAGATGCAAAAAAGGCATTTTACTGTGTAGAGTGGATCTACCTCTTTTTATTTCTTATGAAGTTGGGATTAATTCAGATTTTAAATCAATGGTAAAGCATATTTACTCTTCTTATCTTGCAAAAAATTAAACAATTCATTAATATTAACCCTTTACTGTTTCTGTCAAATTTCCCTAAAATTCGATTCCAAGACATACCCAGAGTAAATTGATTGTTGTTCTTGAACCCTTTGGAAAATATGCTTTTGGTCTCTTTAAAAAGGTAGAACTAAAGCCCTAAAAACTTTGCATTGGAGTATTTTACTTTAGTCAATTTTTGAAACATTGTGAAAGAGTTTTAAGTCATTCCATGATTGCCCATTCATACACAATCACACCTAAAAATGGATTCAGAGTTGCATTTACCCATGTTTATTTTCAATACAGGCCCTCATTGGTTGTCACAGGCTAAGGACCGTGCAGAAAAGCTCGACATTGAACAAGAGTGGTGTCAATCAAAATGTCATATCGGAAATCATATGACAAGTCTGTTTATTTTTAAAGGGTTATGGAGCAAGACAGATTACAACAACGATCTTAAAACAATACAGGAATGCTTTCAGGTGGATTTTTTTGTAATCTGTCAGCATTACCATGCGTTTTGGAGTAATATCTTACATGGTTGGACTCACTGGACTGTCCTGAATGTAATAAGAGGAATCGTTGGCTAACTATGAGAACTATTTATCTGTGAGCTATGTATGATTTTCGAATATCTTGTTTCAGGCTTGTGATGAGTTAATTTTGAAAATGGTGTGAAGTCCGTCTCTTTTCCTCTATTTTGTGGTACCCATCAAGGATGACACATCTTGCATTTCCTTTCACACTCTCTGACGAATCTTAAGCACTGTGACTTTGTAAAAAAGAGACGTTTCAAGGAATCTCCCGCTTGAATTTTATTAACACATTTTACCTTTATACTCATGACCTTTTGCTTTACATTTCAAACCCAAATACAGTGGTACCTCTATATACGAGCACCTTTAAACACGATAACTTTGAATATACGACTTTTATTTGTAACAAAAATTTTCCTCACAATACGAACGATATTACAAGCTCTGAGCATTCCCAGAGGCTACCACTAGAGACTAGAAACCGCTCATGCATGCACTTCCCACTAACAAGTTGAAAGAAAGTCAAAAAAGAGCTGCAAAAAGCATGTGTGTTCATTTTTTTTAAAGTTACAGTACATTTAGTAAGTGCTTATGTATCATCAACAGTTGTGCACCATCAGTCCTCTCACACCCCTCTCCCTGCACCCCTACGTTACGGTGACTCCACTCATGGTACGTGCTCTTAATAAACTTGCAATTCAAGAGTATTATCCCACTTATCTTATTACTGTGTTTGCTATGTTGAATAACTTTCTTAATGTGATTGTAATGATCAGGAATATGTGTTTATTGGCCCCTTATGGTTAACTTGGATTATTTTGGGGGGTCAGGAACAGAACAATTAGTTTTTAATTATTTCATAACAGGAAAATTCACCTGTTAAACAAGCCACACGAGCTATGATCACAATCCTGAACCGAATTAGGGCTGATATGAAGAGGTACCATGTCACTTCCTGCAATTTTGGATACAGACTGAACTTACATAAATATGAATACGTTCCCATTAACCCCTTAACCGCAAGCCGTGGGACTGTTGAGAAGCAAATGTGTCCATACGATGTCACCAGTCACTCAAAGACATCATCCCACATGTAATTGGAAAGCTTAAATTCTTGGATTCAAGATATACTGACCATTTCGAAACGTACTCATCACAGAAAGGTCACCAACAGTCTGAAACAAGATCCCCAAAAACTATAAATCCTGCATAGTTCACTAGTAACGTCCCCTGTCAGTCAGATAATGATACAAATCTCCGCAACATGCTCTTGATATATCCACGAGAGTCCAGTGAATCTAACCTTATAAATAGTTTACTCCAAAACACACAATAATGCCGACAGATAAATAAACATGCCGAAAATAATGTCGGCATCATTGGACTTTATTTTTTGCAACCCATCTGTTTTGCCCCATAATTCTAGTTTAATTGAACAGACTTGTAAAATTATTTCCAATATGGCAGTTTCCTCTGAACTTTTGATTGACACGGGGGCCTGTATTGATAAGACCGACATTGTCCCTTTTATCTCTGAATATCTTAAGCCAGCAATGAATTATTTAAATTATTATTGACACATTGGTTATCCAAACGAAATTCCCAAATCAAACGTATGCAATGTTACAATGTGTATTCAAAGCGGAGCCAAAAATAAACGCATGCAATGTTACGATGTGTATTAAAATCGGAGCCGAAAATCAACGTGAGTTAATGCAACACTGTATACATTTCTACACAAATTTCTACACGGTTTAAGAGGTTTAGAGCTGTGCATTTGTTATCTCCAAATGGCCAGAAACATAACCTCAGAAAAATGTATTGAACAAAAAGTATAGTTTTTTTTTATATTGTGAACAAATTCGACCAGGAATAAGGTAAGGCTTTTTGCTTTTGTTACAGCTTTTTTTCCAGTGACGATGCCCATGCTACTGTCTTTTGCAGGCATGTAATAGCAAAAAAAAAACATTTAGGCGAGAAGGAAAACCCTCTATTTCTGTGTGTTCAAACTAAGATTATTTAATCTTAATAGCACTTGCAGTACCTATTTCAGTTGGGGACAAATCTTCAGAGTGTTATCGTTCAAAAGCGACCAAAACCGTCCATATTATCTAAAGGGTTCAAGAACAGCATCCAAACTACTTTGGGTATGTCTTAGATTGGGATTTGAGGCAAATATTAGAGGATTGCGGGCAGCTCCGCGGCGCAGTGGTTAGCGCGTTTGCGGCACAGTTCTGAGGTCGTGGGTTCAAATCCAGCTACCAACCTTCCTGTGCGGAGATTGCATGTTCTCCCGTGCTTGTGTGGGTTTCCTCCGGGCACTCCGGTTTCATACCATTCCAAAAACATGAATGTCAGCTTAATTGGCTGGTCCAAATTGTCTCTAGGTGTGAATGAGCGAGCGAATTGTCTGTCCCTGTGTGCCCTGCAACCAGTTCAGGGTGTCCCCTGCCCACTGCCCGAAGATGGCTGGAATGGGCTCCAGCACCCCCGCGACCCTACTGAGGATAAGCGGTGCAGATAATGGATGGATAATTAGAGAATTGCTAAGGGTTTAATTTAGCCGCCCAGGGTCTTTTTACTGCTATATTAGCTTTTACGATACCGTCTAAATCGAAGTACCTTGGCATAACTGTAAAAAGCTGACCCAAAGAATTGGATTCTCAGAACCCTTTGAACCTTAGAGGTAACTTCCACAATATTTTGCTGCCTGTCCAGGATCTTGTGCCTTGAATGGCTGCAGGATTTCACACCTCAGGAATTGTCTAGACATGTGAAGTAACACACACAAGAAATAATAGTAGAAAAAAAGTATTTTTTCTTCTTTGTCATAATTTAGCAGAGAATTCAGACCATAATAAAGACCATAATGGTAAAGGTTCCGAGGTTCGAACACAGAAGAGGATCTTACAGAGGAAAATAGTTCAAGTTGTGTTTTGCAGGCAATGGAATGCTTTAAACTACAAAAAATGTGAATTGCATGAATCTAGCATAGCGCTAGTTAGTTTTAGCATTAAAGACTCCACACCCAAGGCTACAGGCTCACTAATCACCTGTGACCTGGCTTGCACTTGCGTACCCTGTCATGGAAGGCTTAAACAATAATCTATATTTCTAGAAAGAGTGAGGTTGCCATCCCAGTTAGAGTGTAAGACGTCCCTCCTCAGCAAATCAGGTTGACCGCAGAAAGAGGGCCAGTTGTCCACAAACCTAAATCTCTGTTGGCTAAGAAAACCAGCCCACCCCCAGTTATGCAAGACTAGTCTGCCAAACCTCCAATCATTGCCTCTTACAGGCCAGAGGCAAGAGACATTTACTCAATGCCGACTCCTCTTTCTGGCAAGATTTCAAGACCTTGCAATATTTTCTTTGGAATTTCAAATTGCCTCATCGTAGTATCACTGGAGCCAATGTTAGTGACTATATTGGTGTACCCAGCCATGTCCTAGTGTCTAGGTTTGCATGTCAGCTCAATGTCGGGTTTAGACAAGAAACTTGAAGTGCCTTCAGAGTCAGATATCAGTTTAATAAATGTTAAAACTTTACAGTTTTTGGTGACCCACGACGTGAGTCGAGGGAAGTTTAGAAATCTGAGGGGAGACGAAGGATTAATAATAATACACAGATAGACAGATATTGTCAACATAAAATATAGGTTATTCATTATGCTATAGAATAGAAGTGTGTTTTAAGCTTAGATTTAAACATTTCCACTGAGGTTGCAGATCGAATCTCAGGGAGGAGAGCATTCCACACCACAGGGGCCCGAATGGAGAACGCAACATTCCATGTCCCAAAAGCCAGATTCTGTAGCCGGGGATCGTCGCACCAAGGACCCCTCCCTTGGCTGCTACCCAGCTCTCTACACACCCGACCCCTTTGGCCCCTCCCACAGGTGGTGAACCCATGGGGAGAGGGACCCACGTCGTCCCTTTGGGATTCTAGACCCCATGAGAAAACGCCACCAGGCGCTTGCCAGCGGACCCCACCTCCAGGCCTGGCTCCAGAAGGGGGCCCCGGTAACCCCTGTTCGGGCGAGGGAAATTGTGGACCAATGTTTTCTTCTCATCTATGTTTTGTCTGGCCCCTCACCTAGAACCTGTTTGCCCTGGGTGACCCTATCAGGTGCTTAAAGCCCCAACAACATAGCTCCTAAAATCATTGGGACATACAAACTCCTCCACCACGATAAGGTAGCAGATCGTGAAGGAGCAAAATTGTTTCCGGGTTATCTTAATATATATCTACAATTGATCTTTGTAACATATGTATTGGTCTTGCTCTACTCTTAACGACTTTTAGATTGCAATTTTTAAAACATACTTTGGCTTCCCAATAAACCCAGATCATTGCTCTTTTTGGAGTACCACCACCACTTTTCCAATCCAGATTAGCACAAACCATAATTTTCATTATCTACCTACCTACTGACCGACTAACCGTTATCTGCACCGCTTATCCTCAGTTGGGTCGCGTTGGTGCTGGAACCCATCCCAGCTATCTTCAGGCAGTGGGCAGGGGACACCCTGAATTGGTTACCAGCGAGTCACAGGGCACACAGAGACAGACAACTCATTCGCTAGTTCACAACATTTTGAACCAGCTAATTACCTTGACATACATGTTTTTGAATGTGGGAGGAAACCGGAGTGCCTGGAGGAAACCCACGCAAGCATGGGGAGAACATGCAAACTCCACACATTAACTATGCCGTGGACGCGTTAACCACTCAGCTGCCATGCCATCACATACCATTTGAGTTGGTTTTGAAATGAAATGAAATTAAATCATCTGCATTTATATTGCATTTATATAGCGCTTTTCAAGACTTACCAAAGCGCTTTACATTGTGCTTCACATTTCCCAATAGCAGCCGGGCAGCCATGTGAGGCGCTAACCTGCTTATTGGGGGTATTAGGGGCTCAGTGTCTTACCCAAGGACACTTTGACATGTAACACGGACGAGCTGGGATTCGAACTGTGATTTCTTGATCCCAAGACGTGCGCTCTACCTCCTGAGCCATAATTTCAATAAAACAATTCATTCAATTGCAATTGTGTGTTTTGTGTTATTCTGTTGATCTAAAGTTGTTATTTAGTAACCTTCAGTCAGCAATGACGTCATCGAAAGATAAGTTTGCCCCTTGGGGGATTTTTTTAAAGTATCACGCTACTTCGCAGATTTTTACTTTTCACGGGGGGTTCTGGTCTCCGTCAACCGCAAAAACTGAGATATCTCTTTATTCCTATCTTTATGTGTGGGCACTCCAATTATTTGATTAAAACCAAATGTTTCAATCAGCGAATGAAATGTAACCATAGGCGAATTAGCTAATGATAACCTTAAAATAACCCATACATATCACTTTGTCTGCATAAGTTACATGGTCATTTAACAGTTGCGAGAATTAATTCAAAAAAATGGAATATGGTCCAGGTGGGCGATACACATTTATTACATAAACTGGCAGTGGCATTTGATAATAGTGCATTTTGTCTTTGTGCTGTGTTTAGGATTACTATTTTATCTATAAGCCATTTCAGGTTCCACAACAGAGTGGACATTATTGAAGTCTGGTGGGTGTTAATTTGACCCTTTTATTCTTTTCCTTGTGCGCAAAAGCTTTGTTTACATCCATCATATCCGTTCATTCCTTTCCCCCTCCTACCGCAGAGCTCCCCAAATTGCCTGACTACAAAACATGACCAAATGACCAAACACGTTGCAAAACAAAAAAACAGAAAAGTGCCATTTAATTGAAAAGCAACTAATGAGACAACATAAACAAGTATGAACAAATGAAATGACATGAAATTAAATGATCAATGCAATTCAATGCCTGGGAGCTTGTGCCTTTCAAGTATCCATTCAATTACACCATGTTTTGTCTAAAATTCAAGTCAAGTCAAGTCATTTTTATTTGTATAGCCCTTAATCACAATTAGTCTCTAAGGGCTTCACAAGTTATTACATATAAGAAGTTTAGGTTATTCGTATGCTATAGAGTAGAAGTGAGTTTTAAGCCTAGATTTAAACATTTCCACCGAGGTTGCAGATCGGATCTCAGGGGGAAGAGCATTCCACAACACAGGTGCCCGGATGGAGAACGCTCTCGAACCAGCGGAACACTTCTTGGCTCTTGGGATCACTAGGAGACCGGCGCTCTCAGAACGAAGGCTTCGGGCCGGGACATAGGGGGAGATCAGATCTGAAAGATATGAGGGGGAAAGTCCATGTATGATTTTGTATAGTAGTAGGAGAACCTTAAAATCGCATCTTAGGCTAACAGGGAGCCAATGCAGGTTAGCCAAAATTGGGGTGATGTGATCGTACTTTTTTGTCCTTGTTAAAAGCCTCGCTGCAGCATTTTGTACCAGCTGAAGACTCTTGAGTCTGGTCATCGGAAGACCGGAAAGTAGTGCATTACAGTAGTCGAGACGGGAGGTAACAAACGCGTGAATTATGATTTCCGCATCCGACTGAGAAAGTATAGGACGAATTTTAGCAATGTTACGAGATGGAAGAAAGCGGTTCTAGTAATTTTCTTCACATGTGTTTGAAAGGACAGATCGGGGTCAAAAATGACACCTAAATTTTTAAGTGAGTCCCTCTGTGTGATGTGGCAATTGTCTATGTTCACAGCGGTTTTAGAGAATAAGTCACGGGACTTAGATGGACCAATAACTAACATTTCAGTCTTTTCAGAGTTAAGACGCAGGAAATTGAGTGACATCCACTATTTTATCTCAGTGAGGCAGGCCTCCAAATTTCCACAGTTTAGTGTGGCAGATTCCTCCATCGGGAGATAGAGTTGAGTGTCATCTGCGTAGCAATGGAAACTGATATTATACTTGCGAATAATATCACCTAGTGGAAGCATATAAATGCTGAAGAGAAGGGGGCCAAGCACTGAACTCTGCGGAACACCACAAGTAACACTAAATGGCTCAGATGTCAATTCGCCATATTTAACGCAGTGTGTCCTATCTGAGAGGTAGGATCTGAACCATAATAGGACGTTTCCTGAGAGACCAATCAATTTTTCCAACCGTTCTAGCAAGATATTATGGTCCACTGTGTCAAATGCAGCACTGAGGTCCAGCAGCAGCAAAAGTGATGATGCGCCCGAGTCCATTGCCCGTAGGAGATCATTGGTTACCTTAATCAGAGCTGTCTCAGTAGAGTGGTTAGCCCTGAATCCTGATTGCATTGATTCAAAGAGATTGTTCTCGGACATGAAATCATTCGGCTGCTGTGCCACTACTTTTTCAAGTATTTTAGAAAGAAACGGTAGGTTTGACACAGGTCTATAATTACATAAGTTTTCTGGATCAAGGTTGGGTCGTTTCAGTGTGGGTTTAATGACGGCGGACTTAAAAGCAGCTGGAACTACACCTGAGGAGAGTCTCATCTCATCTCATTAGCCGTACCGCTTATCCTCATTAGGGTCGCGGGGAGGCTGGAGCCCATCCCAGCCATCTTCGGGCAGTGGGCAGGGGACACCCTGAACTGGTTGCCAGCCAATCGCAGGGCACACGGGGACAGACAACTCATTCGCCCATTCACACCAAGGGACAATTTGGACCGGCCAATTCACCTGAAATGCATGTTTTTGGAATGTGGGAGGAAACCGGAGTGCCCGGAGAAAACCCACGCAAGCACGGGGAGAACATACAAACTCCGCACAGAAAGTCTGGAGCTGGATTTGAACCCACGACAGGTTCCCATGACATGAACTGTGCCGCACAAGCGCTAACCACTGCGCCGCCGTGCTGCCCCTGAGGAGAGTGATATGTTTAAAATATTTGGAACTGAAGGTGCAAGAACGCCAAAGAGACCTTTAATAAGTGAACCTGGAAGCGTGTCGAACTGGCAAGTCGTCGCTTTGGCTGTATTCACCATCTGTTTAAGATTATCGAGTGACAGTTCACTAAAACGGGACAAAATCCCTGGACAGCCACCATGTCGTGCATCTATAGATTTGAGTGCTTTAGTATGTGTTGAATTAATACTGTCTTTAGCAATTTCTTCCTGTAAGCTTTGGATCTTCTTAGTAAAGAAGACCATTATGTCGTGGGCAGAATGAGTGGAGCTATCTGGGATAGTCTGTTGCCTTGTGAGCGATGCTACAGTGTCGAAAAAGACCTTGGGATTGTTCTTTTGTGACGCAATCACCTTCGACAGGTAGGCTGATTTTGCAGAGGTCAGGGCCGCAGGGCAACAAACTATCACACCAGATTTGATGGAAAACTTCAAGCTTGGTAAATTTTCTTGAATTACATATACATAATGTACTCATCGGTGAATTGTATCATAATTTCAATAACTGATAATAGAGAGACAGAGACAGATTACAAGAAGCCCCAAATTGTGTTCGAAATTTACTGTAATAGTGATGTGGGATAAGAATAACCTATATTTCATGTTGATAATATGTGTATTATTTGCCCTCATGTAGGTTTTAAATCTGGGGATGGTGTCATAATAGTCTGCAGTTTGCAATAGTCTTTGATCTGTGCAGCCCTTTGTGATTAAGGGCTATACAAATAAACATGACTTGACTTGACTTGACTTGACTTGGGGTGGCGCGGTGGTTAGCGCATCCGCAGCAAGTCAAGTCATTTTTATTTGTATAGCCCTAAATCACGAAGAGTCTCAAAGGGCTTCACAGATCATTACACTATGTTATACAGACTATTTTTCAGAATATTAGGACAGTTCTGGGGTCATGGGATTAAATCCAGCTAGCACCCTTCCTGTGCGGAGTTAGCATGCTCTAACCGTGCTTGCGTGGGTTTCCTCCAGACACTCAGGTTTCCTCCCACATTTTAACCCTAACGCTAACGCTAACATCATCTAATAATGACAGTCATTTTTTTGAACCATGCATTCTAGAATCATAAAACTTGCTTTTGGAAAACTTGTGAATTTTATATATTTAATGCAAGAATTGTGAAAAACTACTCAAGACCTTGCAATGTAAACTTTTTTAAAAAGTGTGACTGGCATCCTAAATACCGCTTTATTATGGGTTTCTCAGCTTGAAATTTCAAAAATAACATAATTTAATAATGACAATAACTTTGTAACCATACATGCTATAGTCATAAAACTTCCCGGGTTGGAAAACTTGTGAATTTTATATGCTTAGTGCAGGAATGGTGGAAAAGTTCATCCTTTTTAGCTATGCAAACTTTTAAAAAAGTGTGACTGGCATCCTAAATACCGCTTTATTATGGGTTTCTCAGCTTGAAATTTCAAAAATAACATCATTTAACAATGACAATAACTTTGTAACCATAGATGCTAGAATCATTAAACTTGATTTGGGTCTGCAAATCACCGTCAAAAGTTCAATGTCCCATGAGCAGTTATTCGAGATTATTCTAGCATTTCTACACCAGTAGTTGTTGGTATAAATGCATAGTCCGCCACCCCTGCTATAAACGGTGAGTTTGCCGCTTCTATCAGCGCGGAATGCAGTTAGCCCCACAATGCTTTTCTTTGCTACCAGAAGCATTACCCTTAGGATATATTTCTGTTGACCAGATAGTAATTCTTCTGGCAAAATTCCTATTACGTAAGCCTTTGGGTCCAACCGCAACTCCCAGCCAGTAATTAATTTTATTTCTCTCTGGATACTTCTCCAAAAATTTAATATTACAGGGCAATTCCAGAAAATATGCGTAAATTCTCCGACCCCCCCACAGTTGCGCCAACATAGATTTGAGGTATTTTTATATTTTGAAGTGATAGAGGGTGTATAGAAGAATCGCATTTTTACTTTCCATTCAAACTCCCTCCATGTCGGGCTGTTGGTTATTTTGTGTCCCTCTTTCAATGTTTTTTCCCATACGTTGTCTTTTATCGCTACATTAGTTTCTTGTTCCCATTTTTCCTTAACTGCCATGTCCTCATTACTGAGATCCATTCTCAGGGCTTTATATAGTTTTGATATAACCCCCTTTATTGATTGTCCTTTTGTATATGATATTAATAATTCCTCTACTTTAGTTGGCTCCTTACATATTTTCCCCCATTCCTCGTGTTTCTGGAGGTAATGCCTTAGTTGCAAATATTTGTAAAAATCATTTCTGGGTAGGTCAAATTCTTGTTGGAGTTGTTCGAATGATTTCATTGCCTGTGCTTCCAATACTTGGGTAATCAACATCAGTCCTTTTTGGGCTCATTTTTGAAACCCTACCTCCATAACCCCTGGTTTAAAGTCTGGGTTTTTCGCTATTTTGGTAGCCCTATTCACAGATCTTGATATTTTTAATTTTTTTTGTATTGTTGACCAAGTTTTAATAGTTCCCTTAATCCATTCATTCTGGATTTTTAATTTCTTCCACCTCGTGACTGATATGTATGGTAACGATTCCACAGGCATATTTGGACAAGATCGCTGCTCCATGTCCACCCATATCGTATCTTTGTCTGTAGTAATCCACAAGATGAGTGCTTTAATTTGAGCTGCCCAATAGTAATGTTTAATATTGGGTAGGTCTAGGCCCCCTTTTTCTTTAGGAGCTAACAGGGTTTTGTATTTTATTCTAGGTTTCTTGTTTTGCCAAATGAATTTTGTTATCAATTTATTTAACATTTTAAATGTGGATGCCGGGATCAGAATTGGAAGGGATTGAAACAGAAATAATAGTCTTGGTAATATGTTCATCCTAATTGTTTCTATCCTTCCGATAAGACTTAAGGGAAAAATTTCCCATTTTTCCAAATCTTTCCTTATTTCTTTTATCAACATTCCATAATTTGCATCAAACAGCTGTGTGGAATGTGGTGTAATGGTCACCCCCAAATATTTAAACCCTTTATTTGTCCATTTATAATCAAATCTTTCAATCACATCTGTTGGACATTTTCCTGATATCATCATTGCTATTGATTTGCTCTCATTATTTGAATACCCAGCTACTTCTCCATATATTTTAAGGCTCTCCAACAGTGGTGGTATTGATAACGAAGGTTCCTTCTGCATTACCAACAGGTCATCTGCAAACAATGATATTTTATGTTCTGTTCCTCCTTCATCAAATATCCCCCTTATTTGCTCATTTTGTCTAATTGATTCTGCGAGTGGTTCTATGCTTATTGCAAACAAGAGTGGGCTTAAACAATCCCCTTGCCGGACTCCTCTTTTGATATCAAAGAAATCTGAACAGTGACCATTTACTCTAAGACGAGATTTAGGATTTTTATAGATTATTTTCACCCATTCAACAAATATTTGAGGGAAGCCAAAAGCTATAAGTGATTGATGTAAGAAGTTCCATTTCACCCCATCGAAAGCTTTTTGTGCATCCAAGCTCAGTAACATCGAGGGTTGGGTCTTAGATTTTGTGCTCGTAATTATGTTTAGTATCCTCCTAATATTGTTTACACCCTGCCTTCTCAGAATAAATCCTGTTTGATCATTTCTAATTAATTTCGCTATAAATTTCTGCATTCTTTTTGCCAGTATGCTTGTAAGAATTTTTAGATCATTACAAAGTAAACTAACTGGTCTATAGCTTTCACACAATATTGGTTCTTTTCCTTCTTTGTGCAAGACTGTTAAGATGGCTTCCGACCATGATTTGGGGGGGATCTCCTTTTGTTAGAGCATAGTTAAATACTTTATGCAGTACTGGTGTTAATTCTTCCTTAAAGCTTTTGTAGAACACCCCCGGGAATCCATCCGTTCCTGGTGATTTATTTATTTTTAAGTTATTTATTGTATCTTGTATTTCCTGTTTTGTAATGGGGCGAATAATTTCTATTGTATCCCCCTAGTGTTGGTAAATGTAGTTTTCCTAAAAAGTTTTGTGCCGTGTAGTTATCTAAGTAATTTTCTGAGTCCTTGTATAATTCTTTAAAATAATCTGCAAATGCTTCTGCTATACCTTTGGGTTTTACTAAACATTGTTTAGAGATAGGATGTTTTATTTGTGATATAATTCTATCTGTTTGGGCCTTTTTAAGTTGGAAGGCTAGCAGTCGACTGGCTCTATTGCCCATTTCATAGTATCTCTGGTTCACAAAGCGCAGAGCCCCTTCTGCTTTATTTGTCAAAAGTTCATCTAATTTGCTTCTGGTTGTTTTTAATACCTGTAATCTGGATTCATTTGGTGTTTTTTTATGTTCTTCTTCTAGTTCCTTAATCTTATCCTCCAATTCCTTCTGATTCTTTAAGCGTATTTGTTTTAGTCGGGACGATATTTCAATTAATTTCCCCCTTATTACAGCTTTCCCTCCTTCCCATAATATTGATGGAGAAACCTCATTGTTGTCATTGATTTGGAAATATTCTTTTATACACCGTTTTATTTCCTGTACTACGTTTTTATCTGAGAGGAGAGATACATTCATCCTCCAATACCTAAAATGGGGTTCATTGTCTAAACTTAGTTTCAAAGTAATTGGAGAATGGTCACTTATAGTAATATTCTCTATACCACACCCTACTACTGTATGCATATGTTGTCTTGAAATGTAAAAGTAATCAATTCTCAAATAGCTGCCATGCGGGTTTAAATAGAAAGTATATTCTTTAGTTTGGGGATTTTTCTCTCTTCATGGATCTATCAATCCCAATTCTTTAGTTATGTTATTTAACATCCTCCACCTCTTTGTATTTGTTCCATGTACTGAAGGATACTTGTCCACTTTGCAATTCTGTACAGTGTTAAAGTCACCTCCTATAAGTAACATTTCCTTCACACAGTTGGTTATTACTTTAGCTAATACTTGAAAAAATGTCCCCTTTTCCTCAATTGGTGCATAAACATTCATTATTGATATTTCCCAACCGGCCATTGACCCTATAATCATTATATATCGCCCCAGATTGTCCTTCACTTCTTTTTCGACTTTAAACGCCACCCCTTTTCCAAGTAAAATTGCTACTCCCCTCCTTTTACCATAGGATGCGTAGAACACCTGGTTCACCCATTCTCTTTTTAGCTTCTTATGTTCAATCTCTGTCAAATGTGTCTCTTGTAATAAGGCTATTGAGCTCTGCAATGTCTTGAGTTGTTTCAATATCTTCTTTCTCTTGATGGGGTGGTTTAGCCCATGTACATTATATGAAACAATATTTAGATTGCTCATGATTTGTATTGAGTCTGACTGATTTTTGAAGCATACAAAAACACTACATTAATCACCTCCATTGACAAAACAAACCAAATTACTAACAAACATATTGACAAGCACACATGATTCCCCACCAAAAAGAAAAAAAACACACCCAAAAAACAAAAACCCATGTCTTCCAAGAGTCCAATCGGAGAGTTGTGGCTACCCTCCTGGAAATATGCACTCAGTGCGTGAACAACTTTTGTACCGTCGTCCATAGTTATAACTAACTAAATATTTTAGCGTAGCTCTATGCCAATATATATATATATATATATATATATATATATATATATATATATATATATATATATATATATATATATATATATATATATATATATATATATATATATATATATATATACATATATTGTTTTAATTTAAAGATAACAAGTTTACTTGGCATTTTACTTACTTCTAATTTATTGAATTTATAATAGAAAGGGCAGATATGGTCCTTGCTCTTTCACCCCAAATCCGAATTTGGCTTTGTTTTGCTCCATGAGAGCTTGTAAGTCACCTTCTATGATGGGGGTGTTCCTTTGTCTTCCTCTCAATTCCGGTCACTGTGGTCCAAATGTTCTTTGACAACATCTTTTGCAGTGTCTCCGTGTTGTCCTCTTCCACTTCGATCCCCATTTCTTTTAGCAATGTTGCTGCCTCCATCAGTGTAGAGAATGTTCTTAGTCCAAAAACATCTTCAGCTGGGCGGGATATGGGGATTGTGCCTTTACGTTCTTTTCCTTTAACGTTTTGATAACGTCCCTTACTTGTTTCCTCTTTTTTTGGATTTCTGTGGTGTAATCTTGGTTGAAGTAAACGGTCTTGCCTTCGTACGTTGTCTTCCGCTTCCATGCTTCTTTCATTACGGATTCTTTCACTATGTAGTCGGTGAAACGTACGATAATTGCCCGTGACAGTGCTTTACCCTGAGACTTGTTCACCAGTGAGCGGTGTGCCCTCTCAATGCACAAATCCATATGTCCTGTTGTCGGAATGTTCGATTTAATAAAGTTTGTTATGAAGCCGATTGTGTCGTTCCTCTCGGCACCCTCCGGAATGCCATGTATTCTAATGTTGTTCCGTCGTGATCTCGACTCCAAGTCCTCACACTTTGTTGCTAGTTTGGCGGTTTGTTGGAGCAAGGAGACTGTTAATTGTTCTAGTCTTAACGTTCGCTCTTCCGTGTTAGCATGTAGCTCCTCCATGCTTTCCACCCTCCGCTCCAGCAACACAGTGCGCTCCAGAAGCTCTTCGATGCTTTTTTCCATTCTTGCCATAGCAATCTTGTTCTCACTGGCTGCTTCAGTGTGTTCTTGCCGTAATTTACGGATTTCATGGAGGATGGCCGAGTCACGTCCCTCGTCGACCAATGACATTCCTTCTGCTCCCTTGATCTTTTTCCCCTTAGCGCCTTTTTCCTCAACAAGTGTCCCCTTCTTGACCATGTTTTGTTGAAGAATTTCTCCAAGTAAGTATTACATTACTCTTTAGTCATTTTTTTCTCAGAGCTACTTTCCTTGCTGCCGTCTACCTCATTGCGCCACCGGAAGTCGGTCGTAAGTTCCACTCTTAAATGGTCTAGTTTGTTGTCCAGAGAGCGAACGTTGGAGAGGAAAATGGATGGGAGAAGCGTTTTGAAGCACATTTGAACATCGTTTAATAATGAAAATGACTTTGTAACCGTACATGCTATAGTCATAAAACTTGCTTTCCCGGCTAGGAAAACCTGTAATTGTTATATATTTAGTGCAGGAATGGTGGAAAAGTTCAACTTTTTTAGTTATGCAAAATTTTGAAAAACTGTGACTGGCATCCTAAATACCGCTTTATTATGGGTTTCTCAGCTTGAAATTTCAAAAATAACATCATTTAATAATGACAATAACTTTGTAACCATACATGCCAGAATCATAAAACTTCCCGGGTTGGAAAACTTGTGAATTGTATATTTAGTGCAGGAATGGTGGAAAAGTTAATCCTTTTTAGCTATGCAAACTTTTAAAAAAGTGTGACTGGCATCCTAAATACCGTTTTATTATGCGTTTCTCAGCTTGAAATTTCAAAAATAACATCATTTAATAATGACAATAACTTTGTAACCATAGATGCTAGAATCATAAAACTTGATTTGGGTCTCCAAATCACCGTCAAAAGTTCATTTTAAACATTGTCTCTTTATGGCTGACAAAGCATTGACTTTTCTGAAACAAATCCTCCCATACAAATGAATTGGCACCTATTTAACGGTGTTGTACTTTTGGGTTGAGTGCCATCTTGTGGGATTTTTGCCGTACTGCAGCTCCCGTTGTAAACACATTGAGCCATTGGAAATGAATGGGCGCCTATTTAACGAGGGCCCTCCGGTGGCGATATTGCGGTACTGCAGCTCACATTAGAATAATGCTTTGATACAATGGAGTTGAATGTGTCTCAAGTTTTTTAACACTGTCCCTTTAAATTCTGACTTGGATTATGATCCGACGGGTGGGCTTCTCCATTTGATAAAAATCATATGGTATTTTGTTCTCCAATTGATAACAATCATATGGTATTTTGTCCACCATATCTACACCTCTGCCAAATACTCTTGGTAAAACACTCATTTGTATTTTGTGAACAATAAGTGCTTCTTGTGTATGTAGTTTTGTTGACATTGTACAAGGACTAGTGAGAAATGATAATTTTTTCTTCTGTGACAGGCTTCAATTGTCCACAAGTGAACATGTATATCTCACAAGGTTTCTACACACTGCTGGGATTTCCGATGTAAAACAGCTCATCTTATTTTGGTTAACACAACCCTACTGGAAACACTGACTGAATTTATTTTCAGAGTAAGTGTTTTTGTTTATGTCAAGTTGACGCACTAGTACCTTTCCCGATTCATGAGAACTCGACTAAGCTGTCTTTGAGGGAACATCTACTCGCGAGATGCAGCTGCATATTTTGGATAATGTTTTTCGCAAATTGTGATGTTCTCAAAAGTCGCACTGGTGTTTTTGATTCTCATAAGTGCTTCCTTTTGCGGTAGTCTCAGCTGCGAATGATCCACAAGTGGGTTTCTCCGATTGATCACAATCTCACAGGTTCTTGTTAATAGGCTCTCAATGGTCAAATGGCTGCATAATACTCCTGGACATTTGTATACATGGAGGGCAGGGTAAGGTTTCAATGCCTTTGAAGAAACCCATCAATTCATGCTACACAACAAGTTACCTGGGGGCCATCGTGCCGACAGGTCTGTTTATTCACCCAACAGGAGCCCTGACTTTAAATTATTCAATAGTAAGTGCTACTTGTTGGGACAATAACAAAGACATGAACAGTGAGTTGAGCAACATCAAATGGCTCAATTAAAGGTTGTTCAGCATGGAAACGCTTTAAATGTGTCCTTTTGGTTCGTTTTTGTTTTATGTCAATATCATCTGGCTCATTTGTCATTGAAAATTGCTCTGACATTTGTTTTCGGAGAACAATAAGTGCTTCTTGTTGGGGCAGTTTTGTTGACTTTGTGGAAGGACTGGTCAGAAATTAACATGTCTTCTTCAGTTTCAGGCTTCAATTGTCCACAAATGAACCTGTTCATCTCACAAGGTTTCCAAACAATGCAGGGATTTCCGATGTATCACAGCTGATGTCATTTTTAGTAAGGTTAAGTCAAGTCAAGTCAAGTCATTTTTATTTGTATAGCCCTTAATCACAATTAGTCTCTAAGGGCTTCACAAGTTATTACATATAAGATTAGGTTACTCGTATGCTATAGAGTAGAAGTGAGTTTTAAGCCTAGATTTAAACATTTCCACCGAGGTTGCAGATCGGATCTCAGGGGGAAGAGCATTCCACAACACCGGTGCCCGGATGGAGAACGCTCTCGAACCAGCGGAACACTTCTTGGCTCTTGGGATCACCAGGAGACCGGCGCTCTCGGAACGAAGGCTTCGGGCCGGGACATAGGGGGAGATCAGATCTGAAAGATATGAGGGGGAAAGTCCATGTATGATTTTGTATAGTAGTAGGAGAACCTTAAAATCGCATCTTAGGCTAACAGGGAGCCAATGCAGGTTAGCCAAAATTGGGGTGATGTGATCGTACTTTTTTGTCCTTGTTAAAAGCCTCGCTGCAGCATTTTGTACCAGCTAAAGACTCTTGAGTCTGGTCATCGAAAGACCGGAAAGTAGTGCATTACAGTAGTCGAGACGGGAGGTAACAAACGCATGAATTATGATTTCCGCATCCGACTGAGAAAGTATAGGACGAATTTTAGCAATGTTACGGAGATGGAAGAAAGCGGTTCTAGTAATTTTCTTCACATGTGTTTGAAAGGACAGATCAGGGTCGAAAATGACACCTAAATTTTTAAGTGAATCACTCTGTGTGATGTGGCAATTGTCCAAGTTCACTGCGGTTTTAGAGAATAAGTCACGGGACTTAGAAGGACCAATAACTAACATTTCAGTCTTTTCAGGGTTAAGACGCAGGAAATTGAGTGACATCCACTCTTTTATCTCAGTGAGGCAGGCCTCCAAAGTTCCACAGTTTAGTGTGGCAGATTCCTCCATCGGGAGATAGAGTTGAGTGTCATCTGCGTAGCAATGGAAACTGATATTATACTTGCGAATAATATCACCTAGTGGAAGCATATAAATGCTGAAGAGAAGGGGGCCAAGCACTGAACTCTGCGGAACACCACAAGTAACACTAAATGGCTCAGATGTCAATTCGCCATATTTAACGCAGTGTGTCCTATCTGAGAGGTAGGATCTGAACCATAATAGGACGTTTCCTGAGAGACCAATCAATTTTTCCAACCGTTCTAGCAAGATATTATGGTCCACTGTGTCAAATGCAGCACTGAGGTCCAGCAGCAGCAAAAGTGATGATGCGCCCGAGTCCATTGCCCGTAGGAGATCATTGGTTACCTTAATCAGAGCTGTCTCAGTAGAGTGGTTAGCCCTGAATCCTGATTGCATTGATTCAAAGAGATTGTTCTCGGACATGAAATCATTCAGCTGCTGTGCCACTACTTTTTCAAGTATTTTAGAAAGAAACGGTAGGTTTGACACAGGTCTATAATTACATAAGTTTTCTGGATCTAGGTTGGGTCGTTTCAGTGTGGGTTTAATGACAGCGGACTTAAAAGCAGCTGGAACTACACCTGAGGCGAGTGATATGTTTAAAATATTTAGAACTGAAGGTGCAAGAACGCCAAAGAGACCTTTGATAAGTGAACCTGGAAGTGGGTCGAACTGGCAAGTCGTCGGTTTGGCCGTATTCACCATCTGTTTAAGATTTTCGAGTGACAGTTCACTAAAACGGGACAAAATACCTAGACAGCCACCATGTCGTGCATCTAGAGATTTGAGTGCTTTAGTATGTGTTGAATTAATACTGTCTTTAGCAATTTCTTCCTGTATGCTTTGGATCTTCTTAGTAAAGAAGACCATTATGTCGTGGGCAGAATGGGTGGAGCTATCTGGGATAGTCTGTTGCCTTGTTAGCGATGCTACAGTGTCGAAAAGGACCTTGGGATTGTTCTTTTGTGACGCAATCACTTTCGAAAGGTAGGCTGATTTTGCAGAGGCCAGGGCCGCTTTATACTTCAACAAACTATCACACCAGATTTGATGGAAAACTTCAAGCTTGGTAGTGCGCCATTTTCTTTCAGATTTCCTGCATTCTCGTTTAAGGGATCTAGTTTCATCATTAAACCAAGGTGTGCGTCTTTTAGGTCGTGATTTATGCCGGATGGACGCAACTGAATCCAGGGCATTGGCCAGGGTAGCGTTAAATTCATTTAGGAGTGGTTCGATGGAGCCTATGTAGGAAGGAAAGGACGCAACTGCTCCTGGAAGAATATCGGAGAGCTCAGAAACTGTGCCAGTGCTTATATTGCATCCGCTAAATCCTTCAGCTTTTTTAACACTACTTTTAGCTAGCACCTCAAATGTAACTAAATAATGATCCGAGATAACTGTAGTACACGATAGCACCGCCATGTTTGAGGTTGAAACTCCTCGAGTCAGAACCAAGTCGAGCGTGTTTCCATCTTTATGGGTTGGCAAATCAACCAGTTGATTAAAACCAAAAGCATCAATTATAGACTGAAACGCAACAGTGAGTGAACTGAGTGGGGAGTTCATATGAATGTTAAAGTCGCCCATAATTATAATTTTGTCTGCATAGGTTACTAGTTCAGACAAAAGTTCAGCAAATTCGTCTAAGAAAGTTGTGTATGGTCCTGGTGCGCGATAGATAGTTATCACATAGATTGACAATGGAGAGGACCTCATAACAAGAGCCTCGAACGACTTGTGATTATTAGAGGTACGAGGAGTAAATTTGAGCGTTTTTTCAGAAATGAGCGCGACACCGCCACCCTTTTTCAACGTGCGTGCTAAATGGCTGCTCTCGTAATCTGGGGGAGAAGCATAATTTAGAGCTAAATACTCATCCGGGCGTAACCACGTTTCACAGAGACCAATACAGTTAAGTTTATAATCGCGAATAATATTATCTACAAGTAAAGCTTTAGGAGCGAGTGATCTAACATTCAAAAGACCAAATTTTAGCTTTGAATCATTTGACTTAGCTGTAGCCTTTGTGGAGATCGTCACGAGATGCCGGTTGTGTGCGTTGGGCTTCGGGTGTCGGTTGACTCGCAGAATCGACGAAGAAATGATGGTTGGGTTAGACAGATCTTCATGTCGTTGCTTCATCAACTTCACACGCTTCCCTGCACGACATCCTCACTTCTGTTTTCTATCTTTTCGCCGTCTTCGTCTCCGATTTTTCTTCTTTTTCTTCGGTGGAGCGGGAAAGCAGGGCGAACCCGAGTCCCTTTGGAGCTCATTTGGGATGTCGTGGGTGGTATAGAAAGTGCCCGAAAAGTCGAAATTTAGACACCCACCTAGTCGGATGAGCTCCTCCCGACTGTAGGTCTTATTGGCCACGCATGTATCCAAAAAGGAAAGCAGGAGGACAGTGGTAAATAGTAGGATAGCCGGATAACAATCAGCCGCAACGAAAACTCGCGCCGCCATGTTGGAAACCGGTTGCAATGATTTTAAAGACACCCATCAATTCATGCTACACAACAAGTTAGCTGGAGGGTCATTGTGACGACCAGTCTGTTTACTCACCCTACAAGGGCACTGACTTTAATCCATGCAAATGTAAGTGCTATTTGTTGGGGGTAATAGCACAGGCATGAGCTATGAGCTGAACAACATCAAACGGCACTACTCTCTAAATGGTATTGCATAACTTGGATTATATTTTTAGCAAACTGTGATGTGCTCAAAGTTTGCACTAATGTTTTTTATTCTCATAAATGCTTCATTTTGGGGTTGTCTCAGCTTTTTTATGATCCAACGGGTGGGTTTTTCCGATTAAAGACAATTTCACACCTTGTGTTGATGGCCTCTGCAGTTATTGCTATTGTTTATGTCATGTTGACGCACCAGTGCCTTGCCTAAGTCATGAAATCTCGGCTAAGCTTTCTTTTAAGGAAGAATTACTCGCTAGATGGAGCTGCATAACTTGTTTTTAGCAAACTGATTTTTCAAAAGTTGCACTGGTGTTTTGTATTCTCATAAGTGCTTCCTTTTAAGATTGTCTCAGCTGCAAATGATCCAAAGGGTGGGTTTCTCTGATTCACAACAATCTGAATGAATCGTGTGGATGGCCACTCAATGTTCGAGGGGCTACATAATACTCCTGGACATTTGTTTGCATGGTGGGCGGGACACGTTTTTCAGATTGATAACAATCTCACATGTTATTGTTGATGGCCTCTGTATTGGTGAAGGACTTCAGAATACTCCTGGACAGTTGTATACATGGAGGGCAGGTATGGTTTCAATGCCTTTAAAGACACCCATAATTTCATGCCACACAACGAGTTAGCTGGAGGAACCTTGTGCAGACCCGTCCGTTTATTCACCCAACATGAGCACTGACTTGAAATTATGCAATAATAAGTGCTACGTGTTGGGGCAATAGCACAGACATGAGCTATGAGCTGAAAATCATCAAACGGCACTTTTAGAGGTAATTTAGCATGGAAACGCATTAAATGTAACCTTTTGCTTTGGTTTTATTTTATTTCAATACCATTGGCTCATTTGTCATCAAAATTGCTCCGACTAAAGCACAAATTACCCCAAAAATGCTTATTGTTGGGGTAGTTTGTTGACTTTGTGCAAGGACTTGTCAGAAATTAACATGTCTTCTTCAGTGACAGGCTTCAATTGTCCGCAAGTGAACGTGTTCATCTTGAAAGGTTTCTACACACTGCAGGGATTTCTCAGCTGATGTCATTTTTAGTTAACACAGCTCTACTGAAAGCACTGACTTAAACTATTTCTATGGTAAGTGCTTTGGTTTTGGTCATGTTTACGCACGATTACCTTGCCCCACTCAAGACACCTGGTCAAAGCTGTCTTTAAAGGAAGAAGTACTCGCTAGATGCTGCTGCGTAACGTGGATAATGTTTCACGAGTGGGCTTCTCCAATTGATAAAAATTTCACACGTTTGTGTTGATGGGCTCTCAATGGTCAAATGGCTGCATAAAAGTCCTGGACATTTGTATGCATGGGGGGGGCGGGGTAAGGATTCAATGCCTTTAAAGACACCCATCAATTCATGCTACACAACAAGTTAGCTGGAGGGCCATAGTGCCGACCAGTCTGTTTTTTTTGTCCACCATATCTACACCTCTGCCAAATACTCTTGGTAAACCACTCAATTGCATTTAGTGAACAATAAGAGCTTTTTGTTTATGTAGTTTTTTTGACTTTGTACAAGGACTGGTCAGAAATGTTCATTTATTCTTCTGTGACAGGCTTCAATTGTCAGCAAGTGAACATGTTCATCTCACAAGGTTTCTACAAACTGCTGGGATTTCCGATACATAACAGCTCATCTCATTTCAGTTAACACAACCCTACTAGAAACACTGACTGAATTTATTTTCAGAGTAAGTGTTTTTGTTTATGTCAAGTTGACGCATTAGTACCTTTCCCCATTCATGAGAACTCGACTAAGCTGTCTTAGAGGGAACTTCTACTCGTGAGATGCAGCTGCATATTTTGGATAACGTTTTTCGCAAACTGTGATGTTCTCAAAAGTCGCACTGATGTTTTTGATTCTCATAAGTGCTTCCTTTTGCGGTAGTCTCAGCTGCGAATGATCCTCGGGTGGGTTTCTCCGATTGATCACAATCTCACAGCTTCGTGTTGATGGGCTTTCAATGGTCAAATGGCTGCATAATACTCGTGGACATTTGTATGCATGGAGGGCGGGGTAAGGTTTCAATGCCTTTGAAGAAACCCATCAATTCATGCTACAAACCAAGTTACCTGGAGGGCCATCGTGCCGACAAGTCTGTTTATTCACCCAACAGGAGCCCTGACTTTAAATTATTCAATAGTAAGTGCTACTTGTTGGGACAATAACAAAGACATGAACAGTGAGCTGAGCAACACCAAATGGCTCAATTGAAGGTTGTTCAGCATGGAAACGCTTTAAATGTGTCCTTTTGGTTCGTTTTTGTTTTATGTCCTGGAGGGCCGTATGTTCTGCATGATTTTTGAGGTTTCTCTGATCCAATACAGGTGATTCCAATCACCAGTATTGTTAACGAGCACTTGCTAGCTTGCTAACGAGGTTATAATTTATGTCACCTGAGTTAAAGAAGAGCAAACTTCAAATCTGGCAGGACGTATGGCCCTCCAGGACCGGAGTGCCCAGGTCTGCTCTAAATAGTATTGCATAACTTGGATTATATTTTTAGCAAACTGTGATGTCCTCAAAGGTTGCACTAATGTTTTGTATTCTCATAAGTGCTTGTCTCAGCTTTTTTATGATCGAACGGGTGGGTTTTTCCAATCAAAAACAATCTCACACCTTGTGTTGATGGCCTCTGTAGTTATTGCAATTGTTTATGTCATGTTGGCGCACCAGTGTCTTGCCTAAGTCATGAAATCTCGGCTAAGCTTTTTAAGGAAGAATTACTCGCTAGAAAGAGCTGCATAACTTGTTTTTAGCAAACTCTGATTTTCTCAAAAGTTGCACTAGTGTTTTGTATTCTCATAAGTGCTTCCTTTTGGGATTGTCTCAGCTGCAAATGATCAAATGGGTGGGTTTCTCTGATTGAAAACAATCTGAAAGAATCGTGTGGATGGCCACTCAATGTTCGAGGGGCTGCATAATACTCCTGGACATTTGATTGCATGGAGGGCGGGGCAGGTTTTTCAGATTGATAACAATCTCACATGTTATTGTTGATGGCCTCTTTATTGGTGAGGGACTTCAGAATACTCCTGGACATTTATATACTGGACTGTCTCAGAAAATTAGAATATTGTGATAAAGTTCTTTATTTTCTGTAATGCAATTAAAAAAACAAAAATGTCATACATTCTGGATTCATTACACATCAACTGAACTATTTCAAGCCTTTTATTATTTTAATATTGCTGAATTTGGCTTACAGCTTAAGAAAACTCAAAAATCCTATCTCAAAATATTAGAATATCATGAAAAAGTATACAAGTAGGCTATTCAACTAATCACCTGAATCATCTAATTAACTCGAAACACCTTGCGAGGGTTTCCTGAGCCTTAAAAACACTCAGCTTGGTTCAGTAAACTAAATCACAAGTATGGGGAAGACTGCTGATCTGACTGCTGTCCAGAGGACCATCATTGATACCCTCCATCAGGAGGGTAAGACACAAAAATAAATTTCTCAAAGAGCAGGCTGTTCACAGAGTGCAGTTTCAAAGCATATCCACAAAAAGTCTGTTGGAAGGGAAAAATGTGGCCGGAAACGCTGCACAACCAAGAGAGATGACCGCAGCCTTAACAAAATTGTGAAGAAGAGCCGCTTCCAGAATTTGAGGGAGCTTCAAAGACAGTGGGCTGAAGCTGGAGTCCAGGTATCAAAAGCCACAGTTCACAGACGTGTCCGGGAAATGGGCTACAATAGCCGTATTCCCATGGTCAAGCCACTTCTGAACTCAAGACAAAGGAAGAAGCGTCTGACTTGGGCTATGGAGAAGAAGCACTGGACAGTTGCAGAGTGGTCCAAAGTCCTCTTTTCAGACGAAAGCAAGTTTTGCATTTCATTTGGAAGTCAAGGCGCCAGAGTCTGGAGAAAGGCTGGAGAAGAGCAAAATCCAAGTTGCTTGAAATCCAGTGTGAAGTTCCCACAGTCAGCAATGGTTTGGGGAGCCATGTCAGCTGCTGGTGTTGGTCCACTGTGTTTCATCAAGTCCAGAGTAAATGCAACTGTGTACCAAGAGATTTTAGAGCACTACATGCTTCCATCTGCTGAAAAACTCCATGGAGATGAGTATTTCATTTTCCAGCATGATCTGGCACCTGCCCACAGTGCCAAAACCACCAGTAACTGGTGCACTGACCATGGCATCACTGTCCTTGATTGGCCTGCTAATTCCCCTGACCTGAACCCCATCGAGAATTTGTGGGGTATAGTTAAGAAGATGAAAGACACCAGACCTACAAATGCAAATGAGCTGAAGGCCGCTATCGAAGCATCCTGGGCATCAATAACACCTCAGCAATGCCACAGGCTGATTGCCTCCATGCCACGCCGGATTGATGCAGTAATCCGTGCAAAAGGATTCCCAACCAAGTACTGAGTGCATCAATGGACATTTTCAAATGTTTGATTTAGTTTTGCTGTTATAAAATTATTTTTTTTACTTGGTCTGAGGAAGTATTGTTCAATAGTAAGTGCTACTTGTTGGGACAATAACAAAGACATGAACAGTGAGCTGAGCAACACCAAATGGCTCAATTGAAGGTTGTTCAGCATGGAAACGCTTTAAATGTGTCCTTTTGGTTTGTTTTTGTTTTATGTCAATATCATCTGGCTCATTTGTCATTGAAAATTGCTCTGACATTTGTTTTCGGAGAACGATAAGTGCTTCTTGTTGGGGCAGTTTTGTTGACTTTCAGAAATTAACATGTAATCTTCAGTTACAGGCTTCAATTGTCCACAAATGAACGTGTTCATCTCAGAAAGTTTCCAAACACTGCAGGGATTTCCGATGCATCACAGCTGATGTCATTTTTGGTAAGGTTGCAATGATTTTAAAGACACCCATCAATTCACGCTACACAACAAGTTAGCTGGAGGGTCATTGTGACGACCAGTCTGTTTACTCACCCTACAAGGGCACTGACTTTAATCCATGCAATTGTAAGTGCTATTTGTTGCGGGTAACAGCACAGGCATGAGCTATGAGCTGAACAACATCAAACGGCACTACTCTCTAAATAGTATTGCATAACTTGGATTATATTTTTAGCAAACTGTGATGTCCTCAAAGGTTGCACTAATGTTTTGTATGCTAATAAATGCTTCATTTTGGGTTTGTCTCAGCTTTTTTATGATCCAACGGGTGGGTTTTTCCGATTAAAGACAATTTCACACCTTGTGTTGATGGCCTCTGTAGTTATTGCAATTGTTTATGTCATGTTGACGCAACAGTGCCTTGCCTAAGTCATGAAATCTCGGCTAAGCTTTTTAAGGAAGAATTACTCGCTAGATGGAGCTGCATAACTTGTTTTTAGCAAACTCTGATTTTCTCAAAAGTTGCACTGGTGTTTTGTTTTCTCATAAGTGCTTCCTTTTGGGATTGTCTCAGCTGCAAATGATCAAATGGGTGGGTTTCTCTGATTGACAACAATCAAAGAATCGTGTGGATGCCCACTCAATGTTCGAGGGGCTGCATAATACTCCTGGACATTTGTATGCATAGAGGGCGGGGCACGTTTTTCAGATTGATAACAATCTCACATGTTATTGTTGATGGCCTCTTTATTGGTGAGGGACTTCAGAATACTCCTGGACATTTGTATACAGGGCGGGTATGGTTTCAATGCCTTTAAAGACACCCATACTTTCATGCTACACAACGAGTCAGCTGGAGGAACCTTGTGCAGACCCGTACGTTTATTCACCCAACAGGAGCACTGACTTGAAATTATGCAATAGTAAGTGCTACGTGTTGGGGCAATAGCACAGACATGAGCTATGAGCTGAACAACATCAAACAGCTATTGTAGAGGTAATTTAGCATGGGAACGCCTTAAATGTGTCCTTTTTGTTTGGTTTTGTTTTATTTCATTACCATTGGTTCATTTGTCACCAAAATTGCTCTGAGAAAAGCACTCATTTGTGTTTTGAGAATAATAAGTGCTTCTCGTTGGGGAAGTTTTGTTGTGTTTGTACAAGGACTGGTCAGTAATGAAAGTCACTTGTTCTGTGACAGGCTTCAATTGTCCACAAGTGAACGTGTTCATCTCACAAGGTTTCCTCACAATGTAGGGATTTCCTATGTATAACAACAGTTCTCATTTTTGATTACCACAACATGAATGGAAGCACTGACCTAAACTATTTCTGCGGTAAGTGCTTTTGATTGGGTCATGTTGACGCACGAGTGCCCCATTCATGAAAGCTCGGCTTGACTGTCTTTTAAGGAAGAACTACTCGATAGATGCAGCCGCATATTTTGGATGTTTTTTGCAAATTGTGATGTCCTCAAAAGTTGCACTGATGTTTTGTTTTCTCACAAGTACTTCTTTTTTAGGGTTGTCTCAGCTGTGCATGATCCGACTGGCGGGTTTCTCATATTGATAACATTCTCACATGTTATTGTTGATGGCCTCTTTATTTTCGAGGGACTGCTGAATACTCCTAGACATTTGTATGCATGGAGGGCGGGGTAAGGTATCAATGCCTTTAAAGACACCCATCACTTCATGCTAAACAACGAGTTAGCTGGAGGAACATTGTGCAAACCAGTCTGTTTATTCACCCAACATGAGCACTGACTTGTAATTATGCAATAGTAAGTGCTACTTGTTGGGGCAATAGCACAGACATGAGCTATGAGCTGAACAGCATCAAACAGCACTTGTAGAGGTCATTTAGCATGGAAATGCCTTAAATGTGTCCTTTTCGTTTTGTTTTATTTCAATACCATTCGTTCATTTGTCACCAAAATTGCTCTGACAAAATGAATCGTTGTGTTTTGAGAATAGTAAGTGCTTTTTATTGGGGTTGTTTTGTTGTCTTCGTACAAAGACTGGTCAGAAATGAAAATGTCTTCATCTGTGACAGGTTTCAATTGACCACAAGTGAAGGTGTTCATCTCACAAGCTTTCCACACACTGCAGGGATTTCCTATGTGTAAGAGCTGATGTCATTTTTGAATACCACAACCCGACTGGAAGCGCTGACTTAAACTATTGCTGTGGTAAGTGCTTTGGTTTAAGTCATGTCTACGCACGAGTTCCTTCCCCCATTCATGAAAACTCGGCTGAGCTGTCTTATAAGGAAGAACTACTCGCTAGATGCAGCTGCATATTTTGGATAATGTTTTTAGCAAACTGTGATGTCCTCAAAGTTGCACTGATGTTTTGTAGTCTCATAAGTGCTTCCTTTTGGGGTTGTCTCAGCTGTGCATGATCCAACTTTTCCAATTACTAACAATCACAAAGGTTCGTGTTGATGGCCACTCAATGGTTGGGGGGCTGTATAGATCTCTGGGATATTTGAATACATGGAGGGCGGGGTAAGGTTTCACTGACACCCATCAATTTATGCTACACAAGAAATTAGCTGGAGGGTCATTGTGCTGACATGTCTGTTTATTCACCCAAAGAGGGCACTGACTTTAAATTATGCACTAGTAAGTGTTACTCATTTGAGAATAACACATACAGTAATGAGTGCACTCCGGTTGCATTTTTGGGACAATGCAGCTACTTTTAAAAATACATTGAGCCGTTAAATGAACGGCCGCCAATTTATTGAGTGCCCTCCGGTGGCGTTTTTGCGGCAATGCAGCTACCATTGGAAATACATCCAAACATTCGAAATGAACGGCCGCCGATTCAAATGAGTGCCCTCCGTGGCATTTTTGCAGCAATGGAGCTACCATTGGAAATACTTCGTGCCGTATGAAATGAACGGCTGCCGATTAAATGAGTGCCCTGGGTGGCGTATTTGCGGCAATGCAGGTACCATCGGAAATACATCAATCCGTTTGAAATGAACAGCCACCGATTTAATAAGTACCCTCCTGTGGGTTTTTTGCGGCAATGCAGCTACCATTGGAAATACATCCAGCCGTTGGAAATGAACGGCAGCCGAGTTAATGAGTGTCTCCGGTGGCGTTTTTGCGGCAATGCAGCTACCATCGGAAATACATCCAGCCGTTCGAAATGAACGGCTGCCGATTTAATAAGTGCTCTCCGGTGGCGTTTTTGCGGCAATGCAACTACCATTGGAAATACTTCGTGCCGTTTGAAATGAACAGCCACTGATTTAAAAGTGCCCTCCGGTGGCGTTTTTGCGGAAAGGCAGCAACCATTGGAAATACATCCAGCCGTTCGAAATGAACCGCTGCTGATTTAATGAGTGCCCTGCGGTAGCGTTTTTGGGGCAATGAAGCTACCATTGGAAATACGTCAAGCCGTTCGAAATGAACAGCCGCCGATTTGATGAGTGCCCTCTGGTGGCGTTTTTGCAGCAATGCAGCTACCATTGGAAATGTGCTGGGAAAGATTTCAGTGACTATGTTGCGTGAATAAACACTGGTTTGCACAATGTTCCTCCAGCTAACTTGTTGTTCAGAATGTGGCGGCTAAACTTTTGACTAAGACCAAAAAGTTTGAGCATATTACTCCTGTATTGGCCAACTTGCACTGGCTCCCAGTCCACTTAAGATGTTTAATTTTCTCGCAACTACGAGAAACAGCCGCCGACTCCATTTTTCGCGCTGTGCATACTGGGAAATATTAAACAACGATTCTCTTTCATTCGTGCATTTGTATAAAAAAAATGGCTCCTGTTAAGAGACACGCGTACAACGCCGAGTTTAAACTCAAGGCGATCAGTCACGCAATAGAGCGGCAGCGAGAGAGTTAAACATAAATTAATCGATGGTACGGAAGTGGAGAAAGGATTAAGATAAGCTCCGCCAAGTAAGGAAAACTCAACAAAGTTTCCGTGGCAATAAAGCAAGATGGCCAGAGTTAGAGGAGACACTTGAACAGTGGGTTGTTCAACAAAGAGCGGCAAGCAGAAGTGTCATTACGATAACGATAACTATACGTATGAAGGCAACAGCGCTGGCACAGGAACTCAATATTAAAGAATTCAGGGGTGGTCCTACTTGGTGCTTTCGTTTTATGAAAAGATGCAATCTATTCATCCGTACTCGAACTACTGTTTCACAGCAACTGCCAGCTGACTTCGTTTGTTAACAATAAAGTTTGACCTTTTTGAATGTTTTGTTGACATTCCCTTTAGCGTGGCAACATCTAGAGGTTGCATAACTTAACTACATTCTCTACTGTAGTCAAGTCAAGTCACATTTATTTACCGTAAATAGCCCTTAATCACAAAAATGTCTCGAAGGACTGCACAGGATTACAATTACAAAATTGCACAATTACCTGATCTTAAACCAGCATGCACTTATAGCGCCTTATAATGGGGTGCGTCTTATGTATGGCAAAAGTTTTAAAATATATCATTCATTGAAGGTGCGCCTTATAACACGGTGCGCCATATAGTGCGGAAAATACGGTACATCCAGCCGTTCGAAAAAAACGCCCGCCGATTTAATGAGTGCACTCCGGTTGCGTTTTTGGGGCAATCCAGCTACCTTTAAAAATACATTTAGCCGTTGGAAATGAACGGCCGCAAATTTGATGAGTGCCCTCAGGTGGCTATCTTTCGGCAATGCAGCTTCCATTGGAAATACATCCAGCCGTTCGAAATGAACGCCCACCGATTTAATGAGTGCACTCCGTTTGCGTTTTTTGGGCAATGCAGCTACCTTTAAAAATACATTGAGCCGTTAGAAATGAACGGCCGCCAATTAAATGAGTGCCCTCCGGTGGCGTTTTAACGGCAATGCAGCTACCATTGGAAATACATCCAGCCCTTGGAAATGAACGCCAGCTGATTTAATGAGTGTCTCCGGTGGCATTTTTGCGGCAATGCAGCTACCATTGGAAATACAATGAGCCGTTGGAAATGAACGGCCGCCAATTTAATGAGTGCCCTCCGGTGGCGTTTTTGGGTCAATGCAACTACCATTGGAAATACTTCGTGTCGTTGGAAATGAATGGCCGCCGATTAAATGAGTTCCCTCGGTGGCGTTTTTGCGGCAATGCAGCTACCATTGGAAATACATCCAGCCGTTTGAAATGAACAGCCACCGACTTAATAAGAACCCTGCGGTGGCGTTTTTTGCGGGAATGCAGCTACCATTGGAAATACATCGAGCCGATGGAAATGAACGGCCGCAGATTTAATGAGTGCCCTCCGGTGGCGTTTTTGGGGCAATGCGGCTACCATTGGAAATACATCCAGCCGTTCGAAATGAACGGCAGCCGATTTACTGAATGTCTCCGGTGGCGTTTTTGCAGCAATGCAGCTACCATTGGAAATGTGCTGGGAAAGATGTCAGTGACTATGTTGCGTGAATAAACAGACTGGTTTGCACAATGTTCCTCCAGCTAACTTGTTGTTCAGAATGCGGCAGCTAAATTTTTGACTAAGACCAAAAAGTTTGAGCATATTACTCCTGTATTGGCCAACTTGCACTGGCTCCCAGTCCACTTAAGATGTGACTTTAAGGTTCTCTTATTAACATATAAATGTTTGCATGGGCTTGCACCCTCTTATCTCTCCGATTTTATTTCCCCCTATGTTCCTGCACGGAGTCTGCGCTCGGAAAATGCCGGTCTACTTGTGACTCCGAGAGCCAAGAAGTCTGCGGGCTCGAGAGCGTTCTCCATCCGGACCCCGGTGTTATGGAACGCCCTGCCTCTGGAGATAAGATCTGCAACCTCAACGGAGGTTTTTAAATTGAGGCTTAAGACACACTTCTATTCCAAAGCATATGATTGATGCCCACCTCATATTCTGTTTTGTCCTGTCTTTTTCCGACGCCTGCCTGGCTGATACGAAGGAGAAGGATGATTTGGGGTGGGTCAGCGGACCGGCATCTGACATGCAGCTTGTCAAGCGCTGCATTTACCAGCTGGCAGAGACGGGAGGCAGCGTCATGGCCGTCATAGACTTTCTGGACTGATTTGCAGGCTGGGGCCGTCGTTGATGTCATGCACTTTCCGGACATTTTCAACATCTTACCCAATAATTACTATTATGGGTACAGTAATGCTAATTGTAATTCACCCTCGTCAATCCTGGAAGGGGGATTACCACATGTGAGGTCCTTTCTCAAGGTTTCTCTTTTCTCCTCACACTGAGGTTTTTGAGTTTTTCCTTGCCCGCATGCTGGTTTAAGATCAGGTAATTGTGTAATTTTGTAACTGTAATCCTGTGCAGTCCTTTGGGACATTTTTGTGATTAAGGGCTATATAAATAAATTTGACTTGACTTGACTAGCACAAAGTGATGGGTGTCTTTAAAGGCATTGATACCTTACCCCGCCCTCCATGCATACAAATGTCCAGGAGTATTCTGCAGTCCCTCGAAAATAAAGAGGCCATCAACAATAACATGTGAGAATGTTATCAATATGAGAAACCCGCCAGTCGGATCATGCACAGCTGAGACAACCCTAAAAAAGAAGCACTATTGAGAAAACAAAACATCAGTGCAACTTTTGAGGACATCACAGTTTGCTAAAAACATTATGCAAGTTGTGCAGTTGCATTTAGAAAGTAGTGCGGTTTGATGTTGTTCAGTTCATAGCTCAAGCCTGTGTTATTACCCCAACAAGTAGCACTTACAATTGCATGTATTAAAGTCAGTGCCCTTGTAGGGTGAGTAAACAGACTGGTCGACACAATGACCCTCCAGCTAACTTTTTGTGTATAATGAATTGATGGGTGTCTTTAAAGTCATTGCAACCTTACCCCGCCCTCCATGTATACAAATGTCCAGGAGTAATCTGAAGTCCCTCAAAAATAAAGAGGCCATCAACAATAACATGTGAGATTATTATCAATCTGAGAAATGTGCCCCGCCCTCCATGCATACAAATGTCCAGGAGTATTATGCAGCCCCTCAAACATTGAGGGGCCATCCACACGATTCTTTCTGATTGTTGTCAATCAGAGAAACCCACCCATTGGATCATTTGCAGCTGAGACAAACCCAAAAGGCAGCATTTATGAGAATACAATACATCAATGCAACTTGCATCTAGCGAGTTGTTCTTCCTTAAAAGACAGCTTAGCCGAGTTTTCATGAAATGGGGAAGGAACTCGTGCGTAGACATGACCTAAACCAAAGCACTTACCACAGCAATAGTTTAAATCAGCGCCTCCAGTCGGGTTGTGGTAATCAAAAATGAGATCAGCTCTTACACATAGGAAATCCCTGCAGTGTGTGGAAAGCTTGTGAGATGAACACCTTCACTAGTGGTCAATTGAAACCCGTCACAGAAGAAGACATTTTCATTTCTGACCAGTCCTTGTACAAAGACAACAAAACTACCACAACAAAAAGCACTTACTATTCTCAAAATACAACCGAGTGCTTTTGTCAGAGCAATTTTGGTGACAAATGAACCAATGGTATTGAAATAAAACAAAACAAAAAGGACACATTTAAGGCGTTCCCATGCTAAATGACCTCTACAAGTGCTGTTTGATGCTGTTCAGCTTATAGCTCATGTCTGTGCTATTAGCCCAACAAGTAACACTTGCTATTGCATAATTACAAGTCAGTGCTCATGTTGGGTGAATAAACAGAGTGGTTTGCACAATGTTCCTCCAGCTAACTCGTTGTTTAGCATGAAGTGATGCGTGTCTTTAAAGGCATTGATACCTTACCCCGCCCTCCATGCATACAAATGTCTAGGAATATTCAGGAGTCCCTCGAAAATAAAGAAGCCATCAACAATAACATGTGAGAATGTTATCAATTTGAGGAACCCGCCAGTCGGATCATGCACAGCTGAGACAACCCTAAAAAAGAAGTACTTGTGAGAAAACAAAACATCAGTGCAACTTTTGAGGACATCACAAAAAACATCCAAAATATGCGGCTGCATCTATCGAGTAGTTCTTCCTTAAAAGACAGTTAAGCCGAGCTTCAATGAATGGGGCACTCGTGCGTCAACATGACCCAATCAAAAGCATTCACCGCAGCAATAGTTTAGGTCAGTGCTTCTAGTCAGGTTTTGGTAATCAATAATGAGAACAGTTGTTATACATAAGAAATCCCTACATTGCGAGGAAACTTTGTGAGATCAACACGTTCACTTGTGGACAATTGAAGCCTGTCACAGAACAAGACATTTTCATTACTGACCAGTCCTTGTACAAAGACAACAAAACTTCCCCAACGAGAAGCACTTATTATTCTCAAAACACAAATGAGTGCTTTTCTCAGAGCAATTTTGGTGTCAAATGAACTAATAGTAATGAAATAAAACAAAACCAAACAAAAATCACACATTTAAGGCTTTCCCATGCTAAATGACCTCTACAAGAGCTGTTTGATGTTGTTCAGCTATTGCCCCAACAAGTAGCACTTACAATTGCATGAATTAAAGTCGGTGTCCTTGTTGGGTGAATAAACAGACTGGTCTGTGCAAGGTTCCTCCAGCTAACTCGTTTTGTAGCATGAAATGATGGGTGTCTTTAAAAGCATTGAAACCAAACCCGCCCTCCATGTATACAAATCTCCAGGAGTAATCTGAAGTCCCTCAACAATAAAGAGGCCATTAAAGATAACTTGTGAGATTGCTATCAATCAGAAAAACCCGTCAGTCGGATCATGCACAGCAGAGAATACCCCAAAAGGAAGCACTTATGAGAATAAAAAACATCAGTGCAACCTTTGAGGACATCACAGTTTGCTAAAAACATCCAAGTTATGCAGTTGCATTAAGAGAGTAGTGCCGTTTGATGTTTTTCAGTTCATAGTTCAAGCTTGTGCTTTTAACCTAACAAGTAGCACTTACAATTGCATGTATTAAAGTCAGTGCCCTTGTAGGGTGAGTAAACAAACTGGTCAACACAATGACCCTCCAGCTACTTTTTGTGTAGCATGAATTGATGGGTGTCTTTAAAGTCATTGCAACCTTACCCACCCCTCCATGTATACAAATGTCCAGGAGTAATCTGAAGTCCCTCAAAAATAAAGAGGCATCAACAATAACATGTGAGATTATTATAAATCTGAGAAACGTGCCCCGCCCTCCTTGCATACAAATGTCTAGAAGTATTATGCAGCCCCTCAAACATTGAGTGGCCATCCACACGATTCTTTCTGATCGTTGTCAATCAGAGAAACCCACCCATTGGATCTATTGCAGCTGAGACTACCCCAAAAGGAAGCACTTATGAGAATACAAAACATCACTTGCAACTTGCATCTAGCAAGTAGTTCTTCCTTAAAAGACAGCTTAGCTGAGTTTTCATGAATGGGGGAAGGAACTTGTGCGTAGACATGACCTAAACCAAAGCACTTACCACAGCAATAGTTTAAGTCAGTGCTTCCAGTCGGGTTGTGGTAATAAAAAATGAGATCAGCTCTTGCACACAGGAAATCCCTGCAGTGTGTGGAAAGCTTGTGAGATGAACACCTTCACTTGTAGTCAATTGAAACCTGTCACAGAAGAAGACATTTTAATTTCTGACCAGTCCTTGTACAAAGAAAACAAAACAACCCCAACAAAAATCACTTACTATTCTCAAAATACAACAGAGTGCTTTTGTCAGAGCAATTTTGGTGACAAATAAACCAATGGCATTGAAATAAAACAATTAACACATTTAAGGCGTTACAATGCTAAATGACCTCTACAAGAGCCGTTTGATGTTGTTCAGCTCATCGATCATGCCTGTGCTATTGCCCCAACAAGTAGCACTTACAATTGCATTAATTAAAGACAGTGCCCTTGTTGGGTGAATAAACAGACTGGTCTGCACAAGGTTCCTCCAGCTAACTCGTTGTGTAGCATAATATGATGGGTGTCTTTAAAAGCATTGAAACCATACCCGCTCCATGTATACATATGTCCAGGAGTAATCTTAAGTCCCTCGAAAATAAAGAGGCTATCAAAGATAACATGTGAGATTGTTATCAATTAGAAACACCCGTCCGTCGGATCATTCACAGCTGAGACCACCCCAAAAGGAAGCACTTATGAGAATAAAAAACATCAGTGCAACTTTTAAGGACATCACAGTTTGCTAAAAACATTATCCCAAATATGCAGCGGCTTTTAGCGAGTAGTTCTTCCTTAAAAGATAGCTTAGCCGAGCTTTCTTGAATGGGGCAAGGCACTTGTGCGTAAACATCACCTAAACCAAATAACTTACCACAGAAATAGTTTAAGTCAGTGCTTCCAGTAGAGCTGTGTGAACTAAAAATGAGATCAGATCGGAAATCCCTGCAGTGTGTAGACACCTTGTAAGATGAACACGTTCACTTGTGGACAATTGAATCCTGTCACTGAAGAAACATGTTAATTTCTGACCAATCCTTGCACAAAGTCAACAAAATTGCCCCAACAAGAAGCACTTATTGTTGTCTGACAACAAATGAGTGCCTAAGTCAGAGAAATTTTCAATGACAAATGAGCCAGGTGGTATTGACATAAAACAAAACAAAAAGGACACATTAAAAGTGTTTCCATGCTGAACAACCTTTAAATGAGCCATTTGATGTTGTTCAGCTCACAGTTCATGTACAAGGAGTGCAGAATTATTAGGCAAATGAGTATTTTGACCACATCCTCTTTATGCATGTTGTCTTACTCCAAGCTGTATAGGCTCGAAAGCCTACTACCAATTAAGCATATCAGGTGATGTGCATCTCTGTAATGAGAAGGGGTGTGATCTAATGACATCAACACCCTATATCAGGTGTGCATAATTATTAGGCAACTTCCTTTCCTTTGGCAAAATGGGTCAGAAGAGGGACTTGACAGGCTCTGAAAAGTCAAAAATAGTGAGATATCTTGCAGAGGGATGCAGCACTCTTAAAATTGCCAAGCTTCTGAAGCGTGATCATTGAACAATCAAGCGTTACATTCAAAATAGTCAACAGGGTCGCAAGAAGCGTGCAGAAAAACCAAGGCGCAAAATAACTGCCCGTGAACTGAGAAAAGTCAAGCGTACAACTGCCAAGATGCCACTTGCCACCAGTTTTGCCATATTTCAGAGCTGCAACATCACTGGAGTGCCCAAAAGCACAAGGTGTGCAATACTCAGAGACATGGCCAAGGTAAGAAAGGCTGAAAAACGACCACCACTGAACAAGACACACAAACTGAAACGTCAAGACTCGGCCAAGAAAATTTTTTCTAAAGTTTTATGGACTGATGAAATGAGAGTGAGTCTTGATGGGCCAGATGGATGGGCCCGTGGCTGGATCGGTAAAGGGCAGAGAGCTCCAGTCCGCCTCAGACGCCAGCAAGGTGGAGGTGGGGTACTGGTATGGGCTGGTATCCTCAAAGATGAGCTTGTGGGGCCTTTTCGGGTTGAGGATGGACTCAAGCTCAACTCCCAGTCCTACTGCCAGTTTCTGGAAGACACCTTCTTCAAGCAGTGGTACAGGAAGAAGTCCGCATCCTTCAAGAAAAACATGATTTTCATGCAGGACAACGCTCCATCACACGCATCCAAGTACTCCACAGCGTGGCTGGCAAGAAAGGGTCTAAAAGAAGAAAAACTAATGACATGGCCTCCTTGTTCACCTGATCTGAACCCCATAGAGAACCTGTGGTCCCTCATCAAATGTGAGATTTACAAGGAGGGAAAACAGTACACCTCTCTGAACAGTGTCTGGGAGGCTGTGGTCGCTGCTGCACGCAATGTTGATCGTGAACAGATCAAAGCACTGACAGAATCCATGGATGGCAGGCTTTTGAGTGTCCTTGCAAAGAAAGGTGGCTATATTGGTCACTGATTTGTTTTTGTTTTGTTTTTGAATGTCAGAAATGTATATTTGTGAATGTTGAGATGTTATATTGGTTTCCCTGATGAAAATAAATAATTGAAATGGGTATAGATTTGTTTTTTGTTAAGTTGCCTAATAATTATGCACAGTAATAGTCACCTGCACACACAGATATCCTCCTAAAATAGCTAAACTAAAAAAGCCCCACTCCAACTTCCAAAATATTCAGCTTTGATATTAAGAGACTTTTGGGTTCATTAAGAACATGGTTGTTGTTCAATAATAAAATTAATCCTCAAAAATACAACTTGCCAAATAATTCTGCACTCCCTGTAGATCGGCGGGCGTTGTTTTCGAACGGCTGGATGTATTTCCAATGGTAGCTGCATTGACGCAAGAACGCCACCGGAGGGCACTCATTAAATTGGCGGATGTTCATTTCGAACAGCTCATTGTATTTCCAATGGTAGCTGCATTGCCAAAAAAAGCGACCGGAGGGCACTCATTAAATCGGCGGCCGTTCATTTCCAACGGCTGGATGATTTCCAATGGTAGCTGCATTGCCGCAAGAACGCCACCGGAGGGCACTCATTAAATCGGCAGCCGTTCATTTCCAACGGCTCATTGTATTTCCAATGGTAGCTGCATTGCTGCAAAAACGCCACCGGAGACACTCATTAAATCGGCTGCCATTCATTTCGAACGGCACGATGTATTTCCAATGGTAGCTGCATTGCCGCAAAAAGCGACCGGAGGGCACTCATTAAATCGGCGGCTGTTAATTTCCAACAGCTCGATGTATTTCCAATGGTAGCTGCATTGCCCAAAAAGGCCACCGGAGGGCACTCATTAAATCGGCGGCCGTTCATTTCGAATGATTGGATGCATGTCCAATGGTAGCTGCATTGCCGCAAAAACGCCACCAAGGCACTCATTAAATTGGTGGCGGTTAATTTCTAACGGCTCAATGTATTTTGAAAGGTAGCTGCATTCCCCCAAAAATGCAACCGGTGTGCATCATTAAATTGGTAGACGTTCATTTCGAACGGCAGGATGTATTTCCAATGGTAGCTGCATTGCCGCAAGAACGCCACCGGAGGGCACTCATTGAATTGGCGGCCGTTCATTTCCAACGGCTCATTGTATTTCGAATGGTAGTTGCATTGCTGCAAAAACGCCACCAGAGACACTCATTAAATCGAATGCCGTTCATTTACAACGGCTCGATGTATTTCCAATGGTAGCTGCATTGCCGCAAAAACGCCATCGGAGGGCACTCATTAAATCGGCGGCTGTTCATTTTCAACGGCTCATTGTATTTCCAATGGTAGCTGCGTTGCCACAAAAAACGCCACCGGAGACACTCATTAAATCGAATGCCGTTCATTTACAACGGCTCATTGTATTTCCAATGGTAGCTGCATTGCCCCGAAAACGCCACCGGAGGGCACTCATCAAATCGGCGGCTGTTCATTTCGAACGGCTTGACGTATTTCCAATGGTAGCTTCATTGCCCCAAAAACGCTACCGGAGGGCAATCATTAAATCGGCGGCGGTTCATTTCGAACGGCTGGATGTATTTCCAATGGTTGCTGCATTTCCGCAAAAAACGCCACCGGAGGGCACTTATTAAATCAGTGGCTGTTCATTTCAAACGGCTGGATGTAATTCCAATGGTAGCTGCATTGCCGCAAATACGCCACCGAGGACACTCAAATAATCGGCAGCCGTTCATTTCCAACGGCACAAAGTATTTCCAATGGTAGTTGCATTGCCCGAAAAACGCCACCGGAGAGCACTTATTAAATCGGCAGCCGTTCATTTCAAACGGCTGGATGTATTTCCGATGGTAGCTCCATTGCCGCAAAAACTTCACCGGAGACACTCATTAAATCGGCTGCCGTTCATTTCCAACGGCTGGATGTATTTCCAATGGTAGCTGCATTTCCGCAAAAAACCCACAGGAGGGTACTTATTAAATCGGTGGCTGTTCATTTCAAACGGCTCGATGTATTTCCGATGGTACCTGCATTGCCGCAAATACGCCACCCAGGGCACTCATTTAATCGGCGGCCGTTCATTTCCAACGGCACGAAGTATTTCCAATGGTAGCTCCATTGCCGCAAAAACGCCACGGAGGGCACTCATTTAAATTGGCGGCCGTTCATTTCGAATGTTTGGATGTATTTCCAATGGTAGCTGCATTGCCCTAAAAACGCCACCGGAGGGTTCTTAATAAATCAGTGGCTGTTCATTTCAAAGGGCTCAATGTATTTCCGATGGTAGCTGCATTGCCGCAAATACGCCACCCAGGGCACTCATTAAATCAGCTGCCGTTCATTTACAACGGCTCGATGTATTTCCAATGGTAGCTGCATTGCCGCAAAAACGCCATCGGAGGGCACTCATTAAATCAAATGCCGTTCATTTCCAACGGCTCGATGTATTTCCATTGGTAGCAGCATTGCCGCAATAACGCCACCGGAGGGCACTCATTAAATCGGCGGCCGTTCATTTCCAACGGCTGGATGTATTTCCAATGGTAGCTGCATTGCCGCAAGAACGCCACCGGAGGGCACTCATTAAATCGGCGGCTGTTCATTTCGAACAGCTTGACGTATTTCCAATGGGAGCTTCATTGCCCCAAAAACGCCACCGGAGGGCACTCATTAAATCGGCGGCGGTTAATTTCGAACGGCTCGATGTATTTCCAATGGCAGCTGCATTGCAGCAAAAACGCCACCGGAGGGAACTGATTAAATCGACGGCCGTTCATTTCCAACGGCTCATTGTATTTCCAATGGTAGCTGCATTGCCGCAAAAACGCCACTGGAGACACTCATTAAATCGGCTGCCGTTCGTTTCCAACGGCTGGATGTATTTCCAATGGTAGCTGCATTGCCGTAAAAACGCCACCGAGGGCACTCATTTAATCGGCGGTCATTCATTTCCAACTTCACGAAGTTTTTCAAATGGTGGTTGCATTGCCCCAAAAACGCCACCGGAGGGCACTCATTAAATTGGCGGCCATTCATTTCCAACGGCTCATTGTATTTCCAATGGTAGCTGCATTAACACAAAAACGCCACCGGAGACACTCATTCAATCGGCTGCCGTTCATTTCCAACGGCTGGATGTATTTCCAATGGTAGCTGCATTGCCGCTAAAACGCCACCGGAGGGCACTCATTTAATTGGCGGCCGTTCATTTCTAACGGCTCGATGTATTTCCATTGGTAGCTGCATTGCCGCAATAACGCCACCGGAGGGCACTCATTAAATCGGCGGCTGTTCATTTCGAACGGCTGGATGTATTTCCAATGGTAGCTGCATTGCCGCAAGAACGCCACCGGAGGGCACTCATTAAATCGGCAGCCGTTCATTTCCAACGGCTCATTGTATTTCCAATGGTAGCTGCATTGCTGCAAAAACGCCACCGGAGACACTCATTAAATCGGCTGCCATTCATTTCCAACGGCACGATGTATTTCCAATGGTAGCTGCATTGCCGCAAAAAGCGACCGGAGGGCACTCATTAAATCGGCGGCTGTTAATTTCCAACAGCTCGATGTATTTCCAATGGTAGCTGCATTGCCCAAAAAGGCCACCGGAGGGCATTCATTAAATCGGCGGCCGTTCATTTCGAATGATTGGATGCATGTCCAACGGTAGCTGCATTGCCGCAAAAACGCCACCAAGGCACTCATTAAATTGGTGGCGGTTCATTTCTAACGGCTCAATGTATTTTGAAAGTTAGCTGCATTCCCCCAAAAATGCAACCGGTGTGCATCATTAAATTGGTAGACGTTCATTTCGAACGGCAGGATGTATTTCCAATGGTAGCTGCATTGCCGCAAGAACGCCACCGGAGGGCACTCATTGAATTGGCGGCCGTTCATTTCCAACGGCTCATTGTATTTCGAATGGTAGTTGCATTGCTGCAAAAACGCCACCGGAGACACTCATTAAATCGGCTGCCGTTCATTTACAACGGCTCGATGTATTTCCAATGGTAGCTGCATTGCCGCAAAAACGCCATCGGATGGCACTCATTAAATCGAATGCCGTTCATTTACAACGGCTCGATGTATTTTCATTGGTAGCTGCATTGCCGCAAGAACGCCACCGGAGGGCACTCATTAAATCGGCGGCTGTTCATTTTCAACGGCTCATTGTATTTCCAATGGTAGCTGCATTGCCACAAAAAACGCCACCGGAGACACTCATTTAATCGTTTGCCGTTCATTTCCAACGGCTGGATGTATTTCCAATGGTAGCTGCATTGCCCCGAAAACGCCACCGGAGGGCACTCATCAAATCGGCGGCTGTTCATTTCGAACAGCTTGACGTATTTCCAATGGGAGCTTCATTGCCCCAAAAACGCCACCGGAGGGCACTCATTAAATCAGCGGCGGTTAATTTCGAACGGCTCGATGTATTTCCAATGGTAGCTGCATTGCCCCAAAACGCCACTGGAGGGAACTCATTAAAATCGGCGGGCGTTCATTTCTAACGGCTCGATGTATTTCCAATGGCAGCTGCATTGCCCCAAAACGCCACTGGAGGGAACTCATTAAAATCGGCGGGCGTTCATTTCCAACGGCTGGATGTATTTCCAATGGTAGCTGCATTGCCCCGAAAACGCCACCGGAGGGCACTCATCAAATCGGCGGCTGTTCATTTCGAACAGCTTGACGTATTTCCAATGGGAGCTTCATTGCCCCAAAAACGCCACCGGAGGGCACTCATTAAATCAGCGGCGGTTAATTTCGAACGGCTCGATGTATTTCCAATGGTAGCTGCATTGCCCCAAAACGCCACTGGAGGGAACTCATTAAAATCGGCGGGCGTTCATTTCTAACGGCTCGATGTATTTCCAATGGCAGCTGCATTGCAGCAAAAACGCCACCGGAGGGAACTGATTAAATCGACGGCCGTTCATTTCCAACGGCTCATTGTATTTCCAATGGTAGCTGCATTGCCGCAAAAACGCCACTGGAGACACTCATTAAATCGGCTGCCGTTCGTTTCCAACGGCTGGATGTATTTCCAATGGTAGCTGCATTGCCGTAAAAACGCCACCGAGGGCACTCATTTAATCGGCGGTCATTCATTTCCAACTTCACGAAGTTTTTCAAATGGTGGTTGCATTGCCCCAAAAACGCCACCGGAGGGCACTCATTAAATTGGCGGCCATTCATTTCCAACAGCTCATTGTATTTCCAATGGTAGCTGCATTAACACAAAAACGCCACCGGAAACACTCATTCAATCGGCTGCCGTTCATTTCCAACGGCTGGATGTATTTCCAATGGTAGCTGCATTGCCGCTAAAACGCCACCGGAGGGCACTCATTTAATTGGCGGCCGTTCATTTCTAACGGCTCGATGTATTTCCAATGGTAGCTGCATTGCCGTAAAAACGCCACCGAGGGCACTCATTTAATCGGCGGTCATTCATTTCCAACTTCACGAAGTTTTTCAAATGGTGGTTGCATTGCCCCAAAAACGCCACCGGAGGGCACTCATTAAATTGGCGGCCATTCATTTCCAACGGCTCATTGTATTTCCAATGGTAGCTGCATTGCCGCAAGAACGCCACCGGAGGGCACTCATTAAATCGGCGGCTGTTCATTTCGAACAGCTTGACGTATTTCCAATGGGAGCTTCATTGCCCCAAAAACGCCACCGGAGGGCACTCATTAAATCGGCGGCGGTTAATTTCGAACGGCTCGATGTATTTCCAATGGTAGCTGCATTGCCCCAAAACGCCACTGGAGAGAACTCATTAAATTGGCGGGCGTTCATTTCTAACGGCTCGATGTATTTCCAATGGCAGCTGCATTGCAGCAAAAACGCCACCGGAGGGAACTGATTAAATCGACGGCCGTTCATTTCCAACGGCTCATTGTATTTCCAATGGTAGCTGCATTGCCGCAAAAAGCGACCGGAGGGCACTCATTAAATCGGCGGCTGTTAATTTCCAACAGCTCGATGTATTTCCAATGGTAGCTGCATTGCCCAAAAAGGCCACCGGAGGGCATTCATTAAATCGGCGGCCGTTCATTTCGAATGATTGGATGCATGTCCAACGGTAGCTGCATTGCCGCAAAAACGCCACCAAGGCACTCATTAAATTGGTGGCGGTTCATTTCTAACGGCTCAATGTATTTTGAAAGTTAGCTGCATTCCCCCAAAAATGCAACCGGTGTGCATCATTAAATTGGTAGACGTTCATTTCGAACGGCAGGATGTATTTCCAATGGTAGCTGCATTGCCGCAAGAACGCCACCGGAGGGCACTCATTGAATTGGCGGCCGTTCATTTCCAACGGCTCATTGTATTTCGAATGGTAGTTGCATTGCTGCAAAAACGCCACCGGAGACACTCATTAAATCGGCTGCCGTTCATTTACAACGGCTCGATGTATTTCCAATGGTAGCTGCATTGCCGCAAAAACGCCATCGGATGGCACTCATTAAATCGAATGCCGTTCATTTACAACGGCTCGATGTATTTTCATTGGTAGCTGCATTGCCGCAAGAACGCCACCGGAGGGCACTCATTAAATCGGCGGCTGTTCATTTTCAACGGCTCATTGTATTTCCAATGGTAGCTGCATTGCCACAAAAAACGCCACCGGAGACACTCATTTAATCGTTTGCCGTTCATTTCCAACGGCTGGATGTATTTCCAATGGTAGCTGCATTGCCCCGAAAACGCCACCGGAGGGCACTCATCAAATCGGCGGCTGTTCATTTCGAACAGCTTGACGTATTTCCAATGGGAGCTTCATTGCCCCAAAAACGCCACCGGAGGGCACTCATTAAATCAGCGGCGGTTAATTTCGAACGGCTCGATGTATTTCCAATGGTAGCTGCATTGCCCCAAAACGCCACTGGAGGGAACTCATTAAAATCGGCGGGCGTTCATTTCTAACGGCTCGATGTATTTCCAATGGCAGCTGCATTGCCCCAAAACGCCACTGGAGGGAACTCATTAAAATCGGCGGGCGTTCATTTCCAACGGCTGGATGTATTTCCAATGGTAGCTGCATTGCCCCGAAAACGCCACCGGAGGGCACTCATCAAATCGGCGGCTGTTCATTTCGAACAGCTTGACGTATTTCCAATGGGAGCTTCATTGCCCCAAAAACGCCACCGGAGGGCACTCATTAAATCAGCGGCGGTTAATTTCGAACGGCTCGATGTATTTCCAATGGTAGCTGCATTGCCCCAAAACGCCACTGGAGGGAACTCATTAAAATCGGCGGGCGTTCATTTCTAACGGCTCGATGTATTTCCAATGGCAGCTGCATTGCAGCAAAAACGCCACCGGAGGGAACTGATTAAATCGACGGCCGTTCATTTCCAACGGCTCATTGTATTTCCAATGGTAGCTGCATTGCCGCAAAAACGCCACTGGAGACACTCATTAAATCGGCTGCCGTTCGTTTCCAACGGCTGGATGTATTTCCAATGGTAGCTGCATTGCCGTAAAAACGCCACCGAGGGCACTCATTTAATCGGCGGTCATTCATTTCCAACTTCACGAAGTTTTTCAAATGGTGGTTGCATTGCCCCAAAAACGCCACCGGAGGGCACTCATTAAATTGGCGGCCATTCATTTCCAACGGCTCATTGTATTTCCAATGGTAGCTGCATTAACACAAAAACGCCACCGGAAACACTCATTCAATCGGCTGCCGTTCATTTCCAACGGCTGGATGTATTTCCAATGGTAGCTGCATTGCCGCTAAAACGCCACCGGAGGGCACTCATTTAATTGGCGGCCGTTCATTTCTAACGGCTCGATGTATTTCCAATGGTAGCTGCATTGCCGTAAAAACGCCACCGAGGGCACTCATTTAATCGGCGGTCATTCATTTCCAACTTCACGAAGTTTTTCAAATGGTGGTTGCATTGCCCCAAAAACGCCACCGGAGGGCACTCATTAAATTGGCGGCCATTCATTTCCAACGGCTCATTGTATTTCCAATGGTAGCTGCATTGCCGCAAGAACGCCACCGGAGGGCACTCATTAAATCGGCGGCTGTTCATTTCGAACAGCTTGACGTATTTCCAATGGGAGCTTCATTGCCCCAAAAACGCCACCGGAGGGCACTCATTAAATCGGCGGCGGTTAATTTCGAACGGCTCGATGTATTTCCAATGGTAGCTGCATTGCCCCAAAACGCCACTGGAGAGAACTCATTAAATTGGCGGGCGTTCATTTCTAACGGCTCGATGTATTTCCAATGGCAGCTGCATTGCAGCAAAAACGCCACCGGAGGGAACTGATTAAATCGACGGCCGTTCATTTCCAACGGCTCATTGTATTTCCAATGGTAGCTGCATTGCCGCAAAAACGCCACTGGAGACACTCATTAAATCGGCTGCCGTTGGTTTCCAACGGCTGGATGTATTTCCAATGGTAGCTGCATTGCCATGAAAACGCCACCGAGGGCACTCATTTAATCGGCGGTCATTCATTTCCAACTTCACGAAGTTTTTCAAATGGTGGTTGCATTGCCGCAAAAACGCCACCGGAGGGCACTCATTAAATTGGCGGCCATTCATTTCCAACGACTCATTGTATTTCCAATGGTAGCTGCATTAACACAAAAACGACACCGGAGACACTCATTCAATCGGCTGCCGTTCATTTCCAACGGCTGGATGTATTTCCAATGGTAGCTGCATTGCCGCTAAAACGCCACCGGAGGGCACTCATTTAATTGGCGGCCGTTCATTTCTAACGGCTCAATGTATTTTTAAAGGTACATGCATTGCCCCAAAAACGCAACCGGAGTGCACTCATTAAATCGGTGGGTGTTCATTTCGAACGGCTGGATGTATTCCAATGGAAGCTGCATTGCCGCAAGAACACCACCGGAGGGCACTCAGTAAATTGGCGGCCGTTCATTTCCAAAGGCTAAATGTATTTTTAAAGGTAGCTAGATTGCCCCAAAAACGCAACCGAAGTGCACTCATTAAATCGGTGAGCGTTAATTTCGAACGGCTGCATGTATTTCCAATGGTAGATGCATTGCCGCAAGAACGCCACCGGAGGGCACTCATTGAATCGGCGGCCGTTCATTTCCAACGGCTGGATGTATTTCCAATAGTCGCTGCATTGTCGCAAGAACGCCACCGGAGGGCACTCATTAAATCGGCGACTGTTAATTTCCAACGGCTCGATGTATTTCCAATAGTAGCTGCATTGCCGCAAAAACGCCACCGGAGGGTACTCATTAAATCGGCGGCCGTTCATTTCGAATGGTTGGATGTATGTCCAATGGTAGCTGCATTGCCGCAAGAACGCCACTGAAGGGCACTCATTAAATTGGCGGCCGTTCATTTCTAACGGCTCAATGTATTTTTAAAGGTAGCTGCATTCCCCCGAAAATGCAACCGGTGTGCACTCATTAAATTGGCAGGCGATCATTTCGAATGGCTGGATGTATTTCCAATGGTAGCTGCATTGCTGCAAAAATGCCACTGGAGTGCACAACTTTAAATCGGCAGCCGTTCATTTCCAACGGCTGGATGTATTTCCACTGGTAGTTGCATTGCCGCAAAAACGCCACCGGAGGGCACTCATTTAATCGGCGGCCGTTAATTTCTAACTGCTCGATGTATTTCCAATAGTAGCTGCATTGCCGCAAAAACGCCACCGGAGGGAACTCATTAAATCGGCGGCCGTTCATTTCGAATGGTTGGATGTATGTCCAATGGTAGCTGCATTGCCGCAAGAACGCCACTGAAGGGCACTCATTAAATCGGCGGCAGTTCATTTCGAACGGCTTGACGTATTTCCAATGGTAGCTACATTGCCTCAAAAATGCGCCTGGAGGGCACTAATTAAATCGGCGGGCCTTCAATTTGAACGGCTGTATGTATGGCCAATGGTAGATGCAATGGCGCAAAAAGCGACCGGAGGGCATTCATTAAATCGGCGGCCGTTCATTTCCAACGGCTGGACTTATTTCCAATGGTAGCTGCATTGGCGCAAGAACGCCACCGGAGGGCACCCATTAAATCGGCGGCTGTTCATTTCGAACAGCTTGACGTATTTCCAATAGTAGCTTCATTGCCCCAAAAACGCTACCGGAGGGCACTCAAACGGCGGAATGTATTTCCAATGGTAGCTGCATTGCCGCAAAAACGCCACGGGAGACACTCATTAAATCGGCTGCCGTTCATTTCCAACGGCTCGATGTATTTCCAATGGTAGCTGCATTGCCGCAAAAACGCCATCGGAGGGCACTCATTAAATCGAATGCCGTTCATTTCCAACGGCTCCATGTATTTCCATTGGTAGCTGCATTGCCGCAAGAACGCCACCGGAGGGCACTCATTAAATCGGCGTCTGTTCATTTCGAACTGCTTGATGTATTTCCAATGGTAGCTTCAGTGCCCCAAAAACGCTACCAGAGGACACTCATTAAATCGGCGGCGGTTCATTTCGAACGGCTGGATGTATTTCCAATGGTAGCTGCATTGCCGCAAAAACGCCACTGGAGAAACTCATTAAATCGGCTGCCGTTCATTTCCAACGGCTTATTGTATTTCCAATGGCAGCTGCATTGCCGCAAAAACGCCACCGGAGGCACTCATTAAATCGGCTGCCGTTCATTTCCAACAGCTGGATGTATTTCCAATGGTAGCTGCATTGCCCCAAAAACGCCACCGGAGGGCACTCATCAAATCGGCGGCTGTTCATTTCGAACAGCTTGACGTATTTCCAATGGTAGCTTCATTGCCCCAAAAACGCTACCGGAGGGCACTCATTTAATTGGCGGCCGTTCATTTCCAACGGCTGGACTTATTTCCAATGGTAGCTGCATTGGCGCAAGAACGCCACCGGAGGGCACCCATTAAATCGGCGGCTGTTCATTTCGAACAGCTTGACGTATTTCCAATAGTAGCTTCATTGCCCCAAAAACGCTACCGGAGGGCACTCAAACGGCGGAATGTATTTCCATTGGTAGCTGCATTGCCGCAAAAACGCCACGGGAGACACTCATTAAATCGGCTGCCGTTCATTTCCAACGGCTCGATGTATTTCCAATGGTAGCTGCATTGCCGCAAAAACGCCATCGGAGGGCACTCATTAAATCGAATGCCGTTCATTTCCAACGGCTCCATGTATTTCCATTGGTAGCTGCATTGCCGCAAGAACGCCACCGGAGGGCACTCATTAAATCGGCGTCTGTTCATTTCGAACTGCTTGATGTATTTCCAATGGTAGCTTCAGTGCCCCAAAAACGCTACCAGAGGACACTCATTAAATCGGCGGCGGTTCATTTCGAACGGCTGGATGTATTTCCAATGGTAGCTGCATTGCCGCAAAAACGCCACTGGAGAAACTCATTAAATCGGCTGCCGTTCATTTCCAACGGCTTATTGTATTTCCAATGGCAGCTGCATTGCCGCAAAAACGCCACCGGAGGCACTCATTAAATCGGCTGCCGTTCATTTCCAACAGCTGGATGTATTTCCAATGGTAGCTGCATTGCCCCAAAAACGCCACCGGAGGGCACTCATCAAATCGGCGGCTGTTCATTTCGAACAGCTTGACGTATTTCCAATGGTAGCTTCATTGCCCCAAAAACGCTACCGGAGGGCACTCATTTAATTGGCGGCCGTTCATTTCTAACGGCTCAATGTATTTTTAAAGGTAGCTGCATTGCCCCAAAAACACAACCGGAGTGCACTCATTAAATCGGTGGGTGTTCATTTCGAACGGCTGTATGTATGGCCAATGGTAGATGCAATGGCGCAAAAAGCGACCGGAGGGCATTCATTAAATCGGCGGCCGTTCATTTCCAACGGCTGGACTTATTTCCAATGGTAGCTGCATTGGCGCAAGAACGCCACCGGAGGGCACCCATTAAATCGGCGGCTGTTCATTTCGAACAGCTTGACGTATTTCCAATAGTAGCTTCATTGCCCCAAAAACGCTACCGGAGGGCACTCAAACGGCGGATTGTATTTCCAATGGTAGCTGCATTGCCGCAAAAACGCCACGGGAGACACTCATTAAATCGGCTGCCGTTCATTTCCAACGGCTCGATGTATTTCCAATGGTAGCTGCATTGCCGCAAAAACGCCATCGGAGGGCACTCATTAAATCGAATGCCGTTCATTTCCAACGGCTCCATGTATTTCCATTGGTAGCTGCATTGCCGCAAGAACGCCACCGGAGGGCACTCATTAAATCGGCGTCTGTTCATTTCGAACTGCTTGATGTATTTCCAATGGTAGCTTCAGTGCCCCAAAAACGCTACCAGAGGACACTCATTAAATCGGCGGCGGTTCATTTCGAACGGCTGGATGTATTTCCAATGGTAGCTGCATTGCCGCAAAAACGCCACTGGAGAAACTCATTAAATCGGCTGCCGTTCATTTCCAACGGCTTATTGTATTTCCAATGGCAGCTGCATTGCCGCAAAAACGCCACCGGAGGCACTCATTAAATCGGCTGCCGTTCATTTCCAACGGCTGGACGTATTTCCAATGGTAGCTTCATTGCCCCAAAAACGCTACCGGAGGGAACTCATTAAATCGGCGGTGGTTCATTTCGAACGGCTGGATGTATTTCCAATGGTAGCTGCATTTCTGCAAAAACGCCACCGGAGGGCATTTATTAAATCAGTGGCTGTTCATTTCCTACGGCACAAACTATTTCCAATGGTAGTTGCATTTGCCCCAAAAATGCCACCAGAGGGCACTTATTAAATCAGCAGCCGTTCATTTCCAACGGCTGGATGTATTTCCAATGGTAGCTGCATTGCCGCAAAAACGCCAGCGGACACACTCATTAAATTGGCTGCCGTTCATTTCCAACGGCTGGATGTATTTCCAATGGTAGCTGCATTGCCCCAAAAACGCCACCGGAGGGCACTCATTAAATCGGCGGCCGTTCATTTCCAACGGCTTGATGTATTCCCAATGGTAGCTGCATTGCCGCAAAAAACCCACAGGAGGGTACTTATTAAATTGGTGGCTGTTCATTTCAGACGGCTCGATGTTTTTCCGATGGTAGCTGCATTGCCGCAAATATGCCAACCAGGGCTTTCATTTAATCGGCAGCCGTTCATTTCCAACGGCACGAAGTATTTCCAATGGTAGCTCAATTGCCGCAAAAACGCCACGGAGGGCACTCATTTAAATTGGCGGCCATTCATTTCGAATGTTTGGATGTATTTCCAATGGTAGCTGCATTGCCGCCAAAAGCGACCGGAGGGCACTTATTAAATCGGCAGCTGTAAATTTCCAAAAGCTCGATGTATTTCCAATGGTAGCTGCATTGCCGCAAGAAGGCCACCAAAGGGCACTCATTAAATTGGCAGGCGTTCATTTCGAATGGCTGGATGTATTTCCAATGGTAGTTGCATTTCCGCAAAAATGCCACTGGAGGGCACAACTTTAAATCGGCAGCCGTTCATTTCCAACGGCTGGATGTATTTCAGATGGTAGTTGCATTGCCACAAAAACGCCACCGGAGGGCACTCATTAAATCGGCGGCCGTTAATTTCCAACGGCTCGATGTATTTCCAATGGTAGCTGCATTGCCGCACTAACACCATCGGAGGGCACTCATTAAATCAGCGGCAGTTCATTTCGAACGGCTTTTCGTATTTCCAATGGTAACTGCATTGCCTCAAAAACGCGCCTGGAGGGCACTAATTAAATCGGCGGGCCTTCATTTTGAACGGCTGGATGTATGGCCAATGGTAGCTGCATTGCCGCAAAAACGCCACCGGAGGGCAGTCATTCAATCGGCGGCCGTTCATTTTCAACGGCTCGATGTATTTCCAAGAATAGCTGCATCGCCCCAAAAATGCCACTGGAGGGCTCTTATTAAGTCGGGAGCCGTTCATTTCCAACGGCTGGATGTATTTCCAATGGTAGCTGCAATGCCGCAAAAAGCGACCGGAGGGCACTCATTAAATCGGCGGCCGTTCATTTCCAACGGCTGGACTTATTTCCAATGGTAGCTGCATTGCCTCAAGAACGCCACCGGAGGGCACCCATTAAATCGGCGGCTGTTATTTCCAAACGGCGGGATGTATTTCCAATGGTAGCTGCATTGCCGCAAAAACGCCACCGGTGACACTCATTTAATCGGCTGCCGTTCATTTCCAACGGCTCGATGTATTTCCAATGGTAACTGCATTGCCGCAAAAACGCCACTGGAGGGCACTTATTATATCGATGGCTGTTCATTTCAAGCGGCTGGGTTTATTTCCAATGGTAGCTGCATTGCCGCAAATAAGCCACCGTAGACACTCATTAAATCGGCTGCCATTCATTTCCAAACGGCTCATTTTATTTCCAATGGTAGCTGCATTGCTGCAAAAACGCCACCGGAGACACTCATTAAATCGGCAGCCGTTAATTTCCAACGGCTCGATGTATTTCCAATGGTAGCTGCATTGCCGCACTAACACCATCGGAGGGCACTCATTAAATCAGCGGCAGTTCATTTCGAACGGCTTTTCGTATTTCCAATGGTAACTGCATTGCCTCAAAAACGCGCCTGGAGGGCACTAATTAAATCGGCGGGCCTTCATTTTGAACGGCTGGATGTATGGCCAATGGTAGCTGCATTGCCGCAAAAACGCCACCGGAGGGCAGTCATTAAATCGGCGGCCGTTCATTTTCAACGGCTCGATGTATTTCCAAGAATAGCTGCATCGCCCCAAAAACGCCACTGGAGGGCTCTTATTAAGTCGGGAGCCGTTCATTTCCAACGGCTGGATGTATTTCCAATGGTAGCTGCAATGCCGCAAAAAGCGACCGGAGGGCACTCATTAAATCGGCGGCCGTTCATTTCCAACGGCTGGACTTATTTCCAATGGTAGCTGCATTGCCTCAAGAACGCCACCGGAGGGCACCCATTAAATCGGCGGCTGTTAATTTCAAACGGCGGGATGTATTTCCAATGGTAGCTGCATTGCCGCAAAAACGCCACCGGTGACACTCATTTAATCGGCTGCCGTTCATTTCCAACGGCTCGATGTATTTCCAATGGTAGCTGCATTGCCGCAAAAACGCCAATGGAGGGCACTTATTATATCGATGGCTGTTCATTTCAAGCGGCTGGGTTTATTTCCAATGGTAGCTGCATTGCCGCAAATAAGCCACCGTAGACACTCATTAAATCGGCTGCCATTCATTTCCAAACGGCTCATTTTATTTCCAATAGTAGCTGCATTGCTGCAAAAACGCCACCGGAGACACTCATTAAATCGGCAGCCGTTCATTTCTAACGGCTGGATGTATTTCCAATGGTAGCTGCATTGCCCCAAAAACGCCACCGGAGGGCACTCATTAAATTGGCAGCCATTCATTTCCAACGGCTTATTACATTTCCAATGGTAGCTGCTTTGCTGCAAAAACGCCACCAGAGACACTCATTAAAACGGCTGCCATTCATTTCCAACGGCTCGATGTAGTTCCAATGGTAGCTGCATTGCCGCAAAAAGTGACCGGAGGGCACTCATTAAATCGGCGACTGTTAATTTCCAACGGCTCAATGTATTTTTAAAGGTAGCTGCATTCCCCCGAAAATGCAACCGGTGTGCACTCATTAAATTGGCAGGCGATCATTTCGAATGGCTGGATGTATTTCCAATGGTAGCTGCATTGCTGCAAAAATGCCACTGGAGTGCACAACTTTAAATCGGCAGCCGTTCATTTCCAAAGGCTGGATGTATTTCCACTGGTAGTTGCATTGCCGCAAAAACGCCACCGGAGGGCACTCATTTAATCGGCGGCCGTTAATTTCTAACAGCTCGATGTATTTCCAATAGTAGCTGCATTGCCGCAAAAACGCCACCGGAGGGAACTCATTAAATCGGCGGCCGTTCATTTCGAATGGTTGGATGTATGTCCAATGGTAGCTGCATTGCCGCAAGAACGCCACTGAAGGGCACTCATTAAATCGGCGGCAGTTCATTTCGAACGGCTTGACGTATTTCCAATGGTAGCTACATTGCCTCAAGAACGCGCCTGGAGGGCACTAATTAAATCGGCGGGCCTTCAATTTGAACGGCTGTATGTATGGCCAATGGTAGATGCAATGGCGCAAAAAGCGACCGGACGACATTCATTAAATCGGCGGCCGTTCATTTCCAACGGCTGGACTTATTTCCAATGGTAGCTGCATTGGCGCAAGAACGCCACCGGAGGGCACCCATTAAATCGGCGGCTGTTCATTTCGAACAGCTTGACGTATTTCCAATAGTAGCTTCATTGCCCCAAAAACGCTACCGGAGGGCACTCAAACGGCGGAATGTATTTCCAATGGTAGCTGCATTGCCGCAAAAACTCCACGGGAGACACTCATTAAATCGGCTGCCGTTCATTTCCAACGGCTCGATGTATTTCCAATGGTAGCTGCATTGCCAAAAAAACGCCACCGGAGACACTCATTAAATCGGCTGTCGTTCATTTCCAACGGCTCGATGTATTTCCAATGGTAGCTGCATTGCCGCAAAAACGCCATCGGAGGGTACTCATTAAATCGAATGCCGTTCATTTCCAACGGCTCCATGTATTTCCATTGGTAGCTGCATTGCCGCAAGAACGCCACCGGAGGGCACTCATTAAATCGGCGTCTGTTCATTTCGAACTGCTTGATGTATTTCCAATGGTAGCTTCAGTGCCCCAAAAACGCTACCAGAGGACACTCATTAAATCGGCGGCGGTTCATTTCGAACGGCTGGATGTATTTCCAATGGTAGCTGCATTGCCGCAAAAACGCCACTGGAGAAACTCATTAAATCGGCTGCCGTTCATTTCCAACGGCTTATTGTATTTCCAATGGCAGCTGCATTGCCGCAAAAACGCCACCGGAGGCACTCATTAAATCGGCTGCCGTTCATTTCCAACGGCTGGATGTATTTCCAATGGTAGCTGCATTGCCCCAAAAACGCCACCGGAGGGCACTCATCAAATCGGCGGCTGTTCATTTCGAACAGCTTGACGTATTTCCAATGGTAGCTTCATTGCCCCAAAAACGCTACCGGAGGGCACTCATTAAATCGGCGGCGGTTCATTTCGAATGGCTGGATGTATTTCCAATGGTAGCTGCGTTTCCGCAAAAACCTCACCGGAAGGCATTTATTAAATCTGGCTGTTCATTTCAAACGGCTGGATGTATTTCCAATGGTAGCTGCATTGCCGCAAATACGCCACGGAGGACACTCATTTAATCGGCGGCCGTTCATTTCCAACGGCACAAACTATTTGAGACTGGGAGGTCGCTGGTTCGCGCCTCGGCCGAGACATACCTAATTGGTATAATGGCGGCGCCATCTGTTGGCTGCGGCTGCATCGACTCGCTACAACGGGTCAGGTGTATCGACATTTCGTTCTGTGTACATTGTTACAAAGAATGACAATACGAAGGAAATTATTATTATTATTATTATTTCCAATGGTAGTTGCATTGCCCCTAAAACGCCACTGGAGGGCACTCATTAAATCGGCAGCCGTTCATTTCCAACGGCTGGATGTATTTCCAATGGTAGCTGCATTGCCGCAAGAATGCCACCGGAGTGCACTCATTAAATCGGCGGCTGTTCATTTTGAACAGCTTGACGTATTTCCAATGGTAGTTTCATTGCCCCAAAATCGCCACCGGAGACACTCATTAAATCGGCTGTCGTTCGTTTCCAACAGCTCTATGTATTTCCAATGGCAGCTGCATTGCAGCAAAAACGCCACCGGAGGGAACTGATTAAATCGGCGGCCGTTCATTTCCAACGGCTCATTGTATTTCCAATGGTAGCTGCATTGCCGCAAAATTGCCACCGGAGACACTCATTAAATTGGCAGCCATCCATTTCCAACGGCTTATTGTATTTCCATTGGTAGCTGCATTGCTGCAAAAACGCCACCAGAGACACTAATTAAAACGGCTGCCATTCATTTCCAATGGCTCAATGTATTTCCAATGGTAGCTGCATTGCTGCAAAAAGCGACCAGAGAGCACTCATTAAATCGGCGGCTGTTAACTTCCAACGGCTCGATGTATTTCCAATAGTAGCTGCATTGCCGCAAGAAGGCCACTGAAGGGCACTCATTAAATTGGCGGCCGTTCATTTCTAACGGCTCAATGTATTTTTAAAGGTAGCTGCATTCCCCCAAAAATGCAACCATTGTGCACTCATTAAATTGGCAGGCGTTCATTTCGAATGGCTGGATGTATTTCCAATGGTAGCTGCATTGCCGCACAAACACCATCGGAGGGCACTCATTAAATCGGCGGCAGTTCATTTCGAACGGCTTGACGTATTTCCAATGGTAGCTGCATTGCCTCAAAAACGTGCCTGGAGGGCACCAATTAAATGGGCGGGCATTCATTTTGAACGGCTGGATGTATGGCCAATGGTAGCTGCAATGGCGAAAAAAGCGACCAGAGGGCACTCATTAAATCGGCGGCCGTTGATTTACAACGGCTGGACTTATTTCCAATGCTAGCTGCATTGCCGCAAGAACGCCACCGGAGGGCACCCATCAAATCAGAGGCTGTTCATTTCGAACAGCTTGACGTATTTCCAATGGTAGCTTCATTGCCCCAAAAACGCTACCGGAGGGCACTCATTAAATCGTCTGTCGTTCATTTCCAACGGCTCGATGTATTTCCAATGGTAGCTGCATTGCCGCAAAAACGTCATCGGAGGGCACTCAATAAATCGAATGCTGTTCATATCCAACGGCTGGATGTATTTCCATTGGTGGCTGCATTGCCGCAAGAACGCCACCGGAGGGCCCTCATTAAATAGGCGGCTGTTCATTTCGAACTGCTTGTTGTATTTCCAATGGTAGCTTCAGTGCCCCAAAAACGCTACCGGAGGACACTCATTAAATCGGCTGCCGTTCAATTCCAACGGCTGGATGTATTTCCAATGGTAGCTGCATTGCCCCTAAAACGCCACCGGAGGGCACTCATCAAATCGGCGGCTGATTATTTCGAACAGCCTGACGTATTTCCAATGGTAGCTTCATTGCCCCAAAAACGCTACCGGAGGGCACTCATTAAATCGGCGGCGGTTCATTTCAAACGGCTGGATGTATTTCCAATGGTAGCTGCATTTCTGCAAAAACGCCACCGGAGGGCATTTATTAAATCAGTGGCTGTTCATTTCAAACGGCTGGATGTATTTCCAATGGTAGCTGCATTGCCGCAAATACGCCACCGAGGACACTCATTTAATCGGCGGCCGTTCATTTCCAACGGCACAAACTATTTCCAATGGTAGTTGCATTGCCCCAAAAATGCCACCGGAGGGCACTCATTAAATCGGCGGCCGTTCATTTCCAACGGCTGGATGTATTTCCAATGGTAGCTGCATTGCCGCAAGAATGCCACCGGAGGGCACTCATTAAATCAACGACTGTTCATTTTGAACAGCTTGACGTATTTCCAATGGTAGCTTCATTGCCCCAAAAACGCCACCGGACGGCACTCATTAATTCGGCGGCGGTTAATTTCGAACGGCTCGATGTATATCTAATGGTAGCTGCATTGCCCCAAAACGCCACTGGAGGAAACTCATTAAATCGGCGGGCGTTCATTTCCAACAGCTCGATGTATTTCCAATGGCAGCTGCATTGCAGCAAAAACGCCACCGGAGACACTCATTAAATCGGCTGCCGTTCGTTTCCAACGGCTGGATGTATTTCCAATGGTAGCTGCATTGCCGTAAAAACGCCACAGAGGGCACTCATTTAATCGGTGGCCATTCATTTCCAACGGCACGAAGTTATTTAAATAGTGGTTGCATTGCCCCAAAAACGCCACCGGAGGGCACTCATTAAATTGGCGGCCGTTCATTTCCAACGGCTCATTGTATTTCCAATGGTAGCTGCATTGCCACAAAAACGCCACCGGAGACACTCATTCAATCGGCTGCCGTTCATTTCCAACGGCTGGATGTATTTCCAATGGAAGATGAATTGCCGCTAAAACGCCACCGGAGGGCACTCATTTAATTGGTGGCCGTTCATTTCTAACGGCTCAATGTATTTCCAATGGTAGCTGCATTGCCGTAAAAACGCCACCGAGGGCACTCATTTAATCGGTGGCCATTCATTTCCAACGGCACGAAGTTTTTCAAATGGTGGTTGCATTGCCCCAAAAACGCCACCGGAGAGCACTAATTAAATCGGCGGCCGTTCCTTTTGAATGGCTGGATGTATTTCCAATGGTAGCTGCTTTGCCGCAAAATTGCCACCGGAGACACTCATTAAATCGGCTGCCGTTCGTTTCCAACGGCTGGATGTATTTCCAATGGTAGCTGCATTGCCGTAAAAACGCCACCGAGGGCACTCATTAAATTGGCGGCCATTCATTTGCAACTTCTCATTGTATTTCCAATGGTAGCTGCATTGCCACAAAAACGCCACCGGAGACATTCATTCAATCGGCTGCCGTTCATTTCCAACGGCTGGATGTATTTCAAATGGAAGCTGAATTGCAGCTACAACGCCACCGGAGGGCACTCATTTAATTGGAGGCCGTTCATTTCTAACGGCTCAATGTATTTTTAAAGGTAGCTGCATTGCCCCAAAAACGCAACCGGAGTGCACTCATTAAATCGGTGGGTGTTCATTTCGAACGGCTGGATGTATTTCCAATGGAAGCTGCATTGCCGCAAGAACACCACCGGAGGGCACTCATTAAATGGGCGGCCGTTCATTTCCAACAGCTAAATGTATTTTTAAAGGTAGCTGGATTGCCCCAAAAACGCAACCGGAGTGCACTCATTAAATCGGTGGGTGTTAATTTCGAACAGCTGCATGTATTTCCAATGGTACATGCATTGCCGCAAGAACGCCACCGGAGGGCACTCATTAAATTGGCGGCCGTTCATTTCCAATGGCTCCTCATTGTATTTCCAATAGTAGCTGCATTGCTGCAAAAACGCCACCAGAGACACTCATTTAATCGGCTGCCGTTCAATTCCAGCGGCTGGATGTATTTCCAATGGTAGCTGCATTGGGCACTCATCAAATCGGCGGCTGTTCATTTCGAACAGCTTGACGTATTTCCAATGGTAGCTTCATTGCCCCAAAAACGCTACCGGAGGGAACTCATTAAATCGGCGGTGGTTCATTTCGAACGGCTGGATGTATTTCCAATGGTAGCTGCATTTCCGCAAAAACGCCACCGGAGGGCATTTATTAAATCAGTGGCTGTTCATTTCCAACGGCACAAACTATTTCCAATGGTATTTGCATTGCCCCAAAAATGCCACCAGAGGGCACTTATTAAATCAGCAGCCGTTCATTTCCAACGGCTGGATGTATTTCCAATGGTAGCTGCATTGCCGCAAAAACGCCAGCGGACACACTCATTAAATTGGCTGCCGTTCATTTCCAACGGCTGGATGTATTTCCAATGGTAGCTGCATTGCCCTAAAAACGCCAGCGGAGGGCACTCATTAAATCGGCGGCCGTTCATTTCCAACGGCTTGATGTATTCCCAATGGTAGCTGCATTGCCGCAAAAAACCCACAGGAGGGTATTTATTAAATTGGTGGCTGTTCATTTCAAACGGCTCGATGTTTTTCCGATGGTAGCTGCATTGCCGCAAATATGCCACCCAGGGCTTTCATTTAATCGGCAGCCGTTCATTTCCAACGGCACGAAGTATTTCCAATGGTAGCTCAATTGCCGCAAAAACGCCACGGAGGGCACCCATTAAATCGGCGGCTGTTAATTTCAAACGGCGGGATATATTTCCAATGGTAGCTGCATTGCCGCAAAAACGCCACCGGTGACACTCATTTAATCGGCTGCCGTTCATTTCCAACGGCTCGATGTATTTCCAATGGTAGCTGCATTGCTCCAAAAACGCCACTGGAGGGAACTCATTAAATCTGCGGCCGCTCATTTCCAACGGCTTGATGTATTTCCAATGGTAGCTGCATTGCCGCAAAAACGCCACTGGAGGGCACTTATTATATCGATGGCTGTTCATTTCAAGCGGCTGGGTTTATTTCCAATGGTAGCTGCATTGCCGCAAATACGCCACCGTAGACACTCATTAAATCGGCTGCCATTCATTTCCAAACGGCTCATTTTATTTCCAATGGTAGCTGCATTGCTGCAAAAACGCCACCGGAGACACTCATTAAATCGGCAGCCGTTCATTTCTAACGGCTGGATGTATTTCCAATGGTAGCTGCATTGCCCCAAAAACGCCACCGGAGGGCACTCATTAAATTGGTGGCCATTCATTTCCAACGGCTCGATGTATTTCTAATGGTAGCTGCATTGCCGCACAAACGCCACCGGAGTGCACTCATTCAATCGGCAGCAGTTCATTTCGAACGGCTTGACATATTTCCAATGGTAGTTACATTGCCTCAAAAACGCGTCCGGAGAGCACTAATTAAAACGGCGGGCCTTCATTTTGAACGGCTGGATGTATAGCCAATGGTAGCTGTATTGCCGCAAAAATTGCCACGGGAGGGTAGTTATTAAATCGGCGGCCTTTCATTTCCAACGGCTCGATGTATTTCCAATGCTAGCTGCATTGGCCCAAAATTGCCACAGGAGGGCTCTCATTAAGTCGGCAGCCGTTTATTTCCAACGGCTGGATGTATTTCCAATGGTAGCTGCATTGCTGCAAAAAACGCCACCGGAGGGCATTTATTAAATCAGCGACCGTTCATTTCGAATGGCTGGATATATTCCGAACAGTAGCTGCATTGCCGCAAAAATGCCACTGGAGGGCACACCTTTAGATCGGCGGCCGTTCATTTCCAACGGCTGGATGAATTTCCAATGGTAGTTGCATACCCACAAGAACGCCATCGGAGAGCACTCATTAAATCGGCGATTGTTCATTTCGAAGGGCGAGATGTATTTCCAATTGTAGCTGCATTGCCGTAAAAACGCCACCGGAGGACACTTATTAAATTGGCGGCCGTTCATTTAGAATGGTTGGATGTATTTCCAATGGTAGTTGCATTGCCGCAAAAACGCCACTGGAGCAAACACCTTTAAATCGGTCACCGTTCATTTCGAATGGCTGGATGAATTTCCAATGGTAGCAACATTGTTCTACATTACTCCCCAAGCCTGCCTGCAAATGAAATGAGTCACAACACCTGGTAATATTTCTTACCTGGCGTTAATGTTTTAACTCCGGGAAAACTAACATCAAATTCGACAAACAAAATGAAATTAGGTCCAAACAGGTTTCTCCCATTACATGTGGTCCGTTACTTCCCAAGCCTGCCTGAGAATGAAATGAGTCGCCACTCCTGGTAATCTTTCTTACCTGGCGTTAATGTCTTTTAACTCCGGCAATACTAACATCAAATTTGACAGAAACAAAATGAAAATAAGTCCAAACCAGTTTTTACCTTTACATGTATTACGTTACTCGCCAAGCCTGCCTGCAAATTAAATGAGTCACAACACCTGGTAAACTTTCTCACCTGGCGTTGATGTCTTTCAACTACGGCAAAACTAACATAAAATTTGACAGAAACAAAATGAAAATAAGTCCAAACAGGTATTTACCATTACATCTATTACGTTACTCCCCAAACCTTCCTTGCAAATAAAATGAGTCACAACACCTGGTAATATTTCTCACCTTGCATTAATCAACTCCGGCAAAACTAACATAAAATTCGACAGAAACAAAATGAAAATAAGTCCAAACAGGTTTTTACCGTTACATGTAGTCCGTTACTCCCCAAGCCCTCCTGCAAATTAAATGAGTCACCACACCTGGTAATCTTTCTTTCCTGGCGTTAATGTCTTTTAACTCTGGCAAAACTAACATCAAATATGACAGAAACAAAATGAAAATGAGTCCAAACCGGGATTTGCCGTTACATGTATTACATTACTCCCCAAGCCTGCCTGGTAATAGAATGAGTCACAAGACCTTGTAATCTTTCTTACCTGGCGTTAATGTCTTTCAACTCCGGCAAAACTAACATAAAATTTGACAGAAACAAAATGAAAATGAGTCCAAACAGGTTTTTACCGTGACATGTATTACGTTACTCCCCAAGCCCTTCAGCAAATGGAATGAGTCACAACACCTGGTAATCTTTCTCACCTGGCGTTGATGTCTTTCAACTCCGGCAAAACTAACATAAAATTCAACAGAAACAAAATGAAAATAGGTCCAAACAGGTTTTTACCGTTACATGTATTACGTTACTCCCCAAGCCTGCCTGCAAATGAAATGAGTCACCACACCTGGTAATCTTTCTTACCTGGCGTTAACGTCTTTTAAATCCGGCAAAACTAACATCAAATTTGACAGGAACAAAATGAAAATAAGCCCAAACCAGTATTTTCTGTTACATGTATTACAGTACTCCCCAAGCCTGCCTGCGAATGAAATGAGTCACAACACCTTGTAATCTTTCTTACCTGGCGTTAATGTCTTTCAACTCCGGCATAACTAACATAAAATTTGACAGAAACAAAATGAAAATGAGTCCAAACAGGTTTTTACCATGACATGTATTACGTTACTCCCCAAGCCCTTCAGCAAATGGAATGAGTCACAACACCTGGTAATCTTTCTCACCTGGCGTTGATGTCTTACAACTCCGGCAAAACTAACATAAAATTCAACAGAAACAAAATGAAAATAAGTCCAAACAGGTTTTTACCGTTACATGTATTACGTTACTCCCCAAGCCTGCCTGCAAATGAAATGAGCCACCACACCTGGTAATCTTTCTTACCTGGCGTTAACGTCTTTTGAATCCGGCAAAACTAACATCAAATTTGACAGGAACAAAATGAAAATAAGCCCAAACCAGTATTTTCCGTTACATGTATTACAGTACTCCCCAAGCCTGCCTGCGAATGAAATGAGTCACAACACCTTGTAATCTTTCTTACCTGGCGTTAATGTCTTTCAACTCCGGCAAAACTAACATAAAATTTGACAGAAACAAAATGAAAATGAGTCCAAACAGGTTTTTACTGTGACATGTATTACGTTACTCCCCAAGCCCTTCAGCAAATGGAATGAGTCACAACACCTGGTAATCTTTCTTACCTGGCATTAATGTCTTTTAACTCCGGCAAAACTAACATAAAATTTGACAGAAACAAAATGAAAATAAGTCCAAACCGGTATTTACCGTTACATGTATTTCGTTACTTCCCAAGCCTGCCTGCTAATGAAATGAGTCACAACACCTGGTAATCTTTCTCACCTGGCGTTGATGTCTTTCAACTCCGGCAAAACTAACATAAAATTTGACAGAAACAAAATGAAAATGAGTCCTAACAGGTTTTTACCGTTACATGTATTATGTTACTCCCCAAGCCTGCCTGCAAATGAAATGAGTCACAACACCTGGTAATCTTTCTCACCTGGCGTTGAGGTCTTTCAACTCCGGCAAAACTAACATAAAATTCGACAGAAACAAAATGAAAATAAGTCCAAACCAGTATTTTCCGTTACATGTATTACGTTACTCCCCAAGCCTGCCTGCAAATGAAATGAGTCACAACACCTGGTAATCTTTCTTACCTGGCGTTAATGTCTTTTAACTCCGGCAAAACTAACATCAAATTTGACAGAAACAAAATGAAAATAAGTCCAAACCGGTATTTACCGTTACATGTATTACGTTACACCCCAAGCCTGCCTGCAGATGAAATTAGTCACAACACCTGGTAATCTTTCTTACCTGGCATTAATGTCTTTTAACTCCAGCAAAACTAACATCACATTTTACAGAAACAAAATGAAAATATGTCCAAACCAGTATTTACCATTCCATGTATTACGTTACTCCCCAAGCCTGCCTGCAAATGAAATGAGTCACAACACCTGGTAATCTTTCTCACCTGGCGTTGAGGTCTTTCAACTCCGGCAAAACTAACATAAAATTCGACAGAAACAAAATGAAAATAAGTCCAAACAGGTATTTACCGTTACATGTATTACCTTACTTCCCAAGCCTTCCTTGCAAATGAAATGAGTCACAACACCTGGTAATATTTCTTACCTGGCGTTAATGTCTTTTGAATCTGGCAAAACTAACATCAAATTTTACAGGAACAAAATGAAAATAAGTCCAAACCAGTATTTTCCGTTACATGTATTACAGTACTCCCCAAGCCTGCCTGCGAATGAAATGAGTCACAACACCTTGTAATCTTTCTTACCTGGCGTTAATGTCTTTCAACTCCGGCAAAACTAACATAAAATTTGACAGAAACAAAATGAAAATGAGTCCTAACAGGGTTTTACCGTTACATGTATTATGTTACTCCCCAAGCCTGCCTGCAAATGAAATGAGTCATCACACCTGGTAATCTTTCTTACCTGGCGTTAATGTCTTTTAACTCCGGCAAAACTAACATCAAATTTGACAGAAACAAAATGAAAATAAGTCCAAACCGGTATTTACTGTTACATGTATTTCGTTACTTCCCAAGCCTGCCTGCTAATGAAATGAGTCACAACACCTGGTAATCTTTCTCACCTGGCGTTGATGTCTTTCAACTCTGGCAAAACTAACATAACATTTGACAGAAACAAAATTAAAATAATTTCAAACAGGTATTTATCGTTACATGTATTACGTTACTCCCCAAGCCTTCCTTGCAAATGAAATGAGTCACAACACCTGGTAATATTTCTCACATGGCGTTAATCAACTACTGCAAAACTAACATAAAATTTGACAGAAACAAAATGAAAATAAGTCCAAACAGGTATTTACCGTTACATGTAGTCCGTTACTCCCCAAGCCCTCCTGCAAATTAAATGAGTCACCACACCTGGTAATCTTTCTTTCCTCCCGTTAATGTCTTTTAACTCCGGCAAAACTAACATTAAATTTGACAGAAACAAAATGAAAATGAGTCCAAACCGGTATTTACCGTTACATGTATTACGTTACTCCCCAAGCCTGCCTGCAAACGAAATGAATTACAACACCTTGTAATCTTTCTTACCTGGCGTTAATGTATTTCAACTCCGGCAAAACTATCATAAAATTTGACAGAAACAAAATGAAAATGAGTCTCAACAGGTTTTTACCGTTACATGTATTACGTTACTCCCCAAGCCTTCCTTGCAAATGAAATGAGTCACAACACCTGGTAATCTTTCTTACCTGGAGTTAATGTCTTTTAACTAACATCAAATTTGATAAAAACAAAATGAAAATAAGTCCAAACCGGTATTTACCGTTACAAGGAATTACGTTACTCCCCAAGCCTGCCTGCAAATGAAATGAGTCACAACACCTGGTAATCTTTCTCACATGGCGTTAATCAACTCCGGCAAAACTAACATAAAATTCGACAGAAACAAAATGAAAATAAGTCCAAACAGGTTTTTACCGTTACATGTAGTCCGGTACTCCCCAAGCCTGCCTGCAAATTAAATGAGTCACCACACCTGGTAATCTTTCCTACCTGGCGTTAATGTCTTTTAACTCTGGTAAAACTAACATCACATTTGACAGAAACAAAATGAAAATAAGTCCAAACCGGTATTTATCGTTACATGTATTACGTTACTCCCCAATCCTGCCTGCAAATGAAATGAGTCACAACACCTTGTAATCTTTCTTACCTGGCGTTAATGTCTTTTAACTCCGGCAAAACTAACATAAAATTTGACAGAAACAAAATGAAAATGAGTCCAAACCGGTTTTTACCGTTACATGTATTACGTTACTCCCCAAGCCTATCTGCAAATGAAATGAGTCACAACACCTGGTAATCTTTCTTACCTGGCGTTAATGTCTTTTAACTCCGGCAAAACTAACATAAAATTTGACAGAAATAAAATGAAAATAAGTCCCAACAGGTATTTACCGTTACATGTATTATGTTACTCCCCAAGCCTGTTTATATATATATATATATATATATATATATATATATATATATATATATATATATAAATATACCGTAAATTCCTGACTATAGAGCGCACCTGATTATAAGTCGCACCCACCACATTTTAAGAGGAAAACCGATTTTGTACTTACACAAGCCGCACCTGTATACAAGCCGCATGCGAACCCAAACCCGACTTTAAGTCCCGCGATTGAGACTAAATGTCCTTCATTAAAGTACACAGTCCAAAAATCACAGCCAGCAAAATGAACGGAAAATGATACCCGTACTTAAGGTTTGATGCAGACCTGCAGAGTCCGGGTCCTGTCTAAAGTAATCCAAGGAAAAACATGTATATTTCCAAATTTAATTTAATCTTCCTCCTTAGAACTGAAGCCATCATGGGGCGGCAGTGGCTCAGGGGGTAGAGAGCTCACCTTGGGATCAAGAGATCGCAGTTCGAATCCCGGCTCCTCAGTGTTACATGTCGAAGTGTCCTTGGGTAAGACACTGAACCCCTAAAGCCCGCAATAAGCAGGTTAGCGCCTTATATGGCTGCACGGCCACTATTGGGAAAATGTGAAGCACACTGTAAAGTGCTTTTGACTTGAAAAGCGCTGTATAAATGCAGATCATTTCATCAAAGTCGTCTTCCTCGGTGTCGGAAAGAAACTTTGTCATTTAGACGTCGTCCCACGCTCCCTTATTCCAAAACACGCTAGCAACACGCTCGCAACACAGGAAACGGGTCTGGTAAAGTTTACGTGCAGTAGCTCTGTTTCCTTCTTTATCGGACTGCTCGATTGCTTTTAGCTTGAAAGCTGCGTCATGTGCCTTTCTTTTTGCATTTTGCATGATGAGGGTATGTTTACGCTAATTTAATTTGTGCAAAAGCCAAGAAGTTGCAGTCTTCCTCGGGGCATATATTATAACGGTCTAAATCTTTCCTTTTGTACTCGAGCGTCGCTGGCAGCCGTTAGAAAAATTTCATAAATTGGCCGCATCACTGAATAAGCTGCAGGGTTGAAAGTTTGGGAAAAGAGTAGCAGCTTATATTCCGGAATTTACGGTATATATATATATATATATATATATATATATATATATATATATATATATATATTTGGGGACTCCAGCAACTGTTGATATTAGGCTTCATTATTTAAAATAATTGAATAAATGTTATCAATACACAAAAGAGATGTAACACCAGAAGCATCTCTCAAAGAGAATAAAGCACCGCAGTGGATGCGCTTTATAACAGTCAACAGAGTTATGTGCATGACACAAGAACAGGAGCTTTACCAAGGGCGAAGGAGGTGCAAAGGCCGTGTCCCACCCACGGACTTGCTCTGACAACCCAAAAAAATATTTATGTAGTGGTGAGAGCAATTTGAAAAAAAGAAGAAAAAAAATCAATCAAAATAATAACAAAATTAAAAAGAAAGAAAAAGCTGGAAAAAAAACTAAGCAATAGAATAATTAAAAAAGAAGGCAAAAGAAAGGAGCTGAATAAAAACGTGAGAAGAATAGGAAAAAGCAAGAAAAGGTAAAATCTTGGGGAAAAAACATAAGACGGTCAGTTGGATGCTGACTCAATTAATTACTACGATGAGCACTTGAAAGCAGTGACCACCGACTATCCAGCGGAAGCTGTAAGCACTACATTTGGTCAGACCTGCCTTTACCTTGATTGGATTTTTTGATGTTGTCCTTTCTCCATTGGAGCACTTTATGTTCACCCCCCCATTAAAAAGAACTCAGGTTGTGTCCGCACCTGTGTCCTTTTGATGGCCACTCAGAGGTCGAGGGGCTACATAATACTCCTGGATATTTGAATGCATGGAGGGCGGGGTATGGTTGCAATGACTTTAAAGACACCCATCAATTCATGCTTCACAACAAGTTAGCTGGAGGGTCATTGTGTCGACCAGTCTGTTTACTCACCCTACAAGGGCATTGACTTTAATCCATGCAATTGTAAGTGCTACTTGTTGGGGTAATAGCACAGGAAGGTTATCAAGCTGAACAACATCAAACAGCACTACTCTCTTAATGCAACTGCATAACTTGGATAATGTTTTTAGCAAACTGTGATGTCCTCAAAAGTTGCACTGATGTTTTTTATTCTCATAAGTGCTTCATTTTGGGGTTGTCTCAGCTTTGCATGATCCTACGGGTGGGTTTTTTCGATTAAAGACAATCTTAAACCTTGTGTTGATGGCTTCTGCAGTTATTGCTATTGTTTATGTCATGTTGACGCACCAGTGCCTTGCCTAAGTGATGAAATCTCGGCTAAGCTTTCTTTTAATGAAGAATTACTCGCTATATGGAGCTGCATAACTTTTTTTTAGCAAACTTTGATGTTCTCAAAAGTTTCACTGATGTTTTGTAATCTCATAAGTGCTTCCTTTTGGGTTTCTCTCAGCTGCAAATGATCCAATGGGTGGGTTTCTCTGATTGACAACGATCAGAAAGAATCGTGTGGATGGCCACTCAATGTTTGAGGTGCTGCATAATACTCCTGGATATTTGTATGCATGGAGGGCGGGGCACGTTTCCCAGATTGATAATAATCTCACATGTTATTTTTGATGCCTTTTTATTTTTGAGGGACTTCAGATTACTCCTGGACATTTGTATACATGAAGGGCGGGGTAAGGTTGCAATGACTTTAAAGACAACCATCAGTTGCTACACAACAAGTTAGCTGGAGGGTCATTGTGTCGACCAGTCTGTTTACTCACCCTTCAAGGGCACTGACTTTAATCCATGCAAGTAACAAGTAAGTGCTACTTGTTGGGGTAATAGCACAGGCATGGAAGGTTATCGAGCCGAACAACATCAAACGGCACTACTGTCTAAATATAACTGCATCACTTGGATAATGTTTTTAGCAAACTGTGATGTCCTCAAAAGTTGCACTGATGTTTTTTTATTCTCATAAATGCTTCATTTTGGGGTTGTCTCAGCTTTGCATGATCCAACGGGTGGGTTTTTCCGATTAAAGACATTCTCAAACCTTGTGTTGATGGCCTCTGCAGTTATTTCTATTGTTTGTGTCATGTTGACGCACCAGTACCTTGCCTAAGTCATGAAATATCGGCTAAGCTGTATTTTAAGGAAGAATTACTCGCTAGATGGTGCTGCATAACTTGTTTTTAGCAAACTGATGTCCTCAAAAGTTGCACTGATGTTTGTAGTAACATAAGTGCAGTTGTCTCAGCTGTGCATGATCCAACGGGTGGTTTTTTTTTCAATTAATAACAATTTCAAAGCTTCGTGTTGATGGCCACTCAACGGTCGAGGGGCTGCATAATACTCCTGGATATTTGAATGCATGGAGGGCAACAGTGCCTTGTCTAAATCATTAAATCTCGGCTAAGCTTTCTTTTAACGACAAATTACTCGCTAGATGGAGCTGCATATCTTGTTTTTAGCAAATTCTGATGTTCTCAAAAGTTGCACTGATGTTTTGTATTCTCATAAGTGCTTTCTTTTGGGCATCAAACAGCAGTTGTAGAGGTTATTTAGCATGGAAATGCTTTAAATGTGTCCTTTTTGTTTTGTTTTATTTCAATTCCATTGGTTCATTTGTCACCAAAATTGCTCTGACAAAAGCACTTGTTTGTATTTTGAGAATAATAAGTGCTTCTTCTAGGGGTAGTTTTGTTGTCTTTGTACAAGGACTGGTCAGAAATGAAAATGTCTTCTTCTGTGACGGGTTTCAATTGACCACTAGTGAAGGTGTTCATCTCACAAGCTTTCCACACACTGCAGGGATTTCCTATGTGTAAGAGCTGATCTCATTTTTGATTACCACAACCCGACTGGAAACACTGACTTAAACTATTGCTGTGGTAATTGCTTTGGTTTAGGTCATATCTACGCACGAGTTCCTTCCGCCATTCATGAGAACTCGGGTAACCTGTCTTTTAAGGAAGAATTACTCGCTAGATGGAGCTGAATAACTTGTTTTTAGCAAACTCTGATGTTCTCAAAAACTGCATTGATGTTTTGTATTCTCATAAGTGCTTCCTTTTTGTTTTTTCTCAGCTGCAAATGATCCAAGGGGTGGGTTTCTCTGATTGACAACAATCACATTGCAATGACTTCAAAGACACCCATCAATTTATGCTACAAAACAAGTTAGCTGGAGGGTCATTGTGTCGACCAGTCTATTTACTCACCCTACAAGGGCACTGATTTTAATACATCAATTGTAAGTGCTACTTGTTGGGGTAATAACACAGGCTTGAGCTATGAACTGAACAACATCAAAAGGCAATACTTTCTAAATGCAACTGCATGACTTGGATAATGTTTTTAGCAAACTGTGATGTCATCAAAAGTTGCACTGATGTTTTGTTTTCTCAATAGTGCTTCTTTTTTAGGGTTATCTCAGCTGTGCATGATCCGACTGGCGGGTTTCTCAAATTGATAACAGTTTCACATTTTCGAGGGACTGCAGAATACTCTTGGACATTTTTGTGCATGGAAGGGGGGGGGGGTAAGGTATCAATGCCTTTAAAGACACCCATCACTTCATGCTAAACAACGAGTAAGCTGGAGGAACATTGTGCAAACCAGTCTTTTTTTTCACCCAACATGAGCACTGAATTGAAATTATGCAATACTAAGTGCTACTTGTTGGGGCAATAGCACAGACATGAGCTATGAGCTGAACAGCATCAAACAGCACTTGTAGAGGTCATTTAGCATGGAAATGCCTTAAATGTGTGCTTTCGGTTTTGTTTTTTTTCAATACCATTGGTTTATTTGTAACCAAAATTGCTCTGACAAAAGCACTCGTTTGTATTTTGAGAATAATAAGTTCTTCTTGTTGGGGTAGTTTTGTTGTCTTTGTACAAGGACTGGTCGGAAATGAAAATGTCTTCTTCTGTGACAGGTTTCAATTGACCACAAGTGAAGGTGTTCATCTCACAAGCTTTCCACACACTGCAGGGATTTCCTATGTGTAAGAGCTGATCTCATTTTTGATTACCACAACCCGACTGGAAGCACTGACTTAAACTATTGCTGTGGTAAGTGCTTTGGTTTAAGTCACTTTTACACACGACTTCCTTCCCCCATTCATGAAAACTCTGCTTTACTGTCTTTTAAGGAAGAACTACTCGCTAGATGCAGTTGCATATTTTGGATGTTTTAAGCAAACTGTGATGTCCTCAAAATATGCACTGATGTTTTGTAGTCTCATAAGTGCTTCTTTTTGGGGCTGTCTCAGCTGTGCATGGTCCAATGGGTTGTTTTTTTTTCAATTAATAACAATCTCAAAGCTTCGTGTTGATGGCCACTCAATGGTCGAGGGGCTGCATAATACTCCTGGATATTTGATTGCATGGAGGGCGAGTAAGGTTGCAATGACTTTAAAGACACTCATCAATTCATGCTACACACTAAGTTAGCTGGAAGGTCATTGTGTCGACCAGTCTGTTTACTCACCCTACAAGGGCACTGACTTTAATCCGTGCAATTGTAAGTGCTACCTGTTGGGGTCATAGCACAGGCATGGAAGGTTATCGAGCCCAACAACATCAAACGGCACTACTCTCTAAATGCAACTGCATAACTTGGATAATGTTTTTAGCAAACTGTGATGTCCTGAAAAGTTGCACTGATGTTTTTTATTCTCATAAGTGCTTCATTTTGGGGTTGTCTCAGCTTTGAATGATCCAACGGGTGGCTGTTTCCGATTAAAGACAATCTCACACCTTGTGTTGATGGCCTCTGCAGTTATTGCTATTGTTTATGTCATGTTGACGCACCAGTGCCTTGTTTTGGGTTTGTCTCAGCTGCAAATGATCCAATGGGTGGGTTTCTCTGATTGACAACAATCAGAAAGAATCGTGTGGATGGCCACTCAATGTTTGAGGGGCTGCATAATACTCCTGGACATTTGTATGCATGGAGGGCGGGGCACGTTTCTCAGATTGATAATAATCTCACATGTTATTGTTGATGGCCTCTTTATTTTTGAGGGACTTCAGATTACTCCTGGACATTTGTATACATGGAGGGCGGGGTAAGGTTGCAATGACTTTAAAGACACCCATCAATTCATTATACACAAAAAGTTAGCTGGAGGGTCATTGTGTCGACCAGTCTGTTTACTCACCCTACAAGGGCACTGACTTTAATACATGCAATTGTAAGTGCTACTTGTTGGGGTAATAACACAGGCTTGAGCTATGAACTGAACAACATCAAACCGCACTACTTTCTAAATGCAACTGCACAACTTGCACAATGTTTTTAGCAAACTGTGATGTCCTCAAAAGTTGCACTGATGTTTTGTTTTCTCAATAGTGCTTCTTTTTAGGGTTGTCTCAGCTGTGCATGATCCGACTGGCAGTTTCTCAAATTGATAACATTCTCACATGTTATTGTTGATGGCCTCTTTATTTTCGAGGGACTGCAGAATACTCCTGGACATTTGTATGCATGGAGGGCGGGGTAAGGTATCAATGCCTTTAAAGACACCCATCACTTTGTGCTAGTCAAGTCAAGTCAAATTTATTTAAATAGCCCTTAATGAAAAAAATGTCTCAAAGGACTGCACAGGATTACAGTTACAAAATTACACAATTACCTGATCTTAAACCAGCATGCGGGCAAGGAAAAACTCAAAAACCTCAGTGTGAGGAGAAAAGAGAAACCTTGAGAAAGGACCTCACATGTGGTAATCCCCCTTCCAGGATTGACCAGGGTGAATTACAATTAGTATTACTGTACACATAATAGTAAACATTAGGTAAGATGTTTAAAATGTCCGGAAAGTGCATGAAATCAACAACGCCCCCAGCCTGCAAACCAGTCCAGAAAGTCTATGACGGCCATGACGCTGCCTCCCGTCTCTGCCAGCTGGTAAATGCAGGGGTTGACATGCTGCATGTCAGACGCCGGTCCGCTGACCCATCCCCAATCATCCTTCTCCTTCGTATCAGCCAGGCAGGCGTCGGAAAAAGACAGGCCAATACAGAATATGAGGTGGGCATCAATCAAATGCTTTGGAATAGAAGTGTGTCTTAAGCCTCGATTTAAAAACTTCCGTTGAGGTTGCAGATCTTATCTCCAGAGGCAGGGCGTTCCATAACACCGGGGCCCGGATGGAGAACGCTCTCGAGCCCGCAGACTTCTTGGCTCTCGGAGTCACAATTAGACCGGCATTTTCCGAGCGCAGACTCCGTGCAGGAACATAGGGGGAAATCAAATCTGAGAGATAAGAGGGTGCAAGCCCATGCAAACATGTATATGTTAATAAGAGAACCTTAAAGTCACATCTTAAGTGGACTGGGAGCCAGTGAGAGTTGGCCAATACAGGAGTAATATGCTCAAACTTTTTGGTCTTAGTCAAAAGTCTACCTGCCGCATTCTGAACAACAAGTTAGGTGGAGGAACATTGTGCAAACCAGTCTGTTTATTCACCCAGCATAGTCACTGACATCTTTCCCAACACATTTCCAATGGTAGCTGCATTGCTGCAAAAACGCCACCGGAGACACTCAGTAAATCGGCTGCCGTTCATTTCCAACGGCTGGATGTATTTCCAATGGTAGCCGCATTGCCCCAAAAACGCCACCGGAGGGCACTCATTAAATCGGCGGCCGTTCATTTCCATCGGCTCGATGTATTTGCAATGGTAGCTGCATTGCCGCCAAAACGCCACCGGAGGGCACTCATTTAATTGGCGGCCGTTCATTTCTAACGGCTCAATGTATTTTTGAAGGTAGCTGCATTGCCCCAAAAACGCAACCGGAGTGCACTCATTAAATCGGTGGGCGTTCATTTCGAACGGCTGGATGTATTTCCAATGGTAGCTGCATTGCCCCAAAAACGCCACCGGAGAACACTCATTAAATTGGCGGCCGTTCATTTCCAACGGCTCGATGTATTTCCAATAGTAGCTGCATTGCCGCAAAAACGCCACCAGAGGGCACTCATTAAATCGGCGGACGTTTATTTCGAATGGCTGGATGTATTTCCAATGGTAGCTGCATTGCCGCGAAAAGCAACGGGAGGGCACTCAATAAATTGGTGGCATTTCATTTCCAACGGCTCGATGTATTTCCAATGGTAGCTGCATTGCCGCAAGAACGCCACCGAAGGGCACTCATTAAATTGGCAGCCGTTCATTTCCAACGGCTTATTGTATTTCCAATGGTAGCTGCATTGCTGCAAAAACGCCACCGGAGACACTCATTAAATCGGCTGCCATTCATTTCCAACGTCTCGATGTATTTCCAATGGTAGCTGCATTGCCGCAAAAAGCGACCGGAGGGCACTCATTAAATCGGCGGCTGTTAATTTCCAACGGCTCGATGTATTTCCAATCGTAGCTGCATTGCCGCAAAAACGCCACCGGAGGGCACTCATTAAATCGGCAGCCGTTCATTTCGAATGGTTGGATGTATGTCCAATGGTAGCTGCATTGCTGCAAAAACGCCACCGGAGACACTCATTAAATCGGCTCCCATTCATTTCCAACGTCTCGATGTATTTCCAATGGTAGCTGCATTGCCGCAAAAAGCGACCGGAGGGCACTCATTAAATCGGCGGCTGTTAATTTCCAACGGCTCGATGTATTTCCAATCGTAGCTGCATTGCCGCAAAAACGCCACCGGAGGGCACTCATTAAATCGGCGGCCGTTCATTTCGAATGGTTGGATGTATGTCCAATGGTAGCTGCATTGCCGCAAAAACGCCACCGAAGGGCACTCATTAAATTGGCGGCAGTTCATTTCTAACGGCTCAATGTATTTTTAAAGGTAGTTGCATTCCCCCAAAAATGCCACCGGTGTGCATCATTAAATTGGCAGGCGTTCATTTCGAACGGCTGGATGTATTTCCAATGGTAGCTGCATTGCCGTAAGAATGCCACCGGAGGGCACTCATCAAATCGGCTGCCGTTCATTTCCAACGGCTCATTGTATTTCCGATGGTAGCTGCATTGCCGCAAATACGCCACCCAGGGCACTCATTAAATCGGCTGCCGTTCATTTAAAACGGCTCGATGTATTTCCGATGCTAGCTGCATTTCCGCAAATACGCCACCCAGGGCACTCATTAAATCGGCTGCCGTTCATTTACAACGGCTCGATGTATTTCCAATGGTAGCTGCATTGCTGCAAAAACGCCATCGGAGGGCACTCATTAAATCAAATGCCGTTCATTTCCAACGGCTCGATGTATTTCCATTGGTAGCTGCATTGCCGCAATAATGCAACCGAAGTGCACTCATTAAATCGGTGGGCGTTAATTTCGAACGGCTGGATGTATTTCCAATGGAAGCTGCATTGCCGCAAGAACACCACTGGAGGGCACTCAGTAAATTGGCGGCAGTTCATTTCCAAAGGCTAAATGTATTTTTAAAGCTAGCTAGATTGCCCCAAAAACGCAACCGAAGTGCACTCATTAAATCGGTGGGCGTTAATTTCGAACGGCTGCATGTATTTCCAGTGGTAGATGCATTGCCGCAAGAACGCCACCGGAGGGCACTCATTAAATTGGCGGCCGTTCTTTTCCAACGGCTGGATGTATTTCCAATGGTAGCTGCATTGCCGCAAGAACGCCACCGGAGGGCACTCATTAAATCGGCGGCTGTTCTTTTCGAACAGCTTGACGAATTTCCAATGGTAGTTTCATTGCCCCAAAAACGCCACCGGAGGGCACTCATTAAATCGGCGGCGGTTAATTTCAAACGGCTCGATGTATTTCCAATGGTAGCTGCATTGCCGCAAGAACGCCACCGGAGGGCACTCATTAAATCGGCGGTCGTTCATTTCCAACGGCTCGATGTAATTCCAACAGTAGCTGCATTGCCGCAAAAACGCCACCGGAGGGCACTCATTAAGTCGGCGGCCGTTCATTTTGAATGGCTGGATGTATTTCAAATGGTAGCTGCATTGCCGCAAGAACGCCACCGGAGGGCACTCATTCAATTGGCGGCCATTCATTTCCAACGGCTTATTACATTTCCAATGGTAGCTGCATTGCTGCAAAAACGCCACCAGAGACACTCATTAAAATGGCTGCCATTCATTTTCAACGGCTCGATGTAGTTCCAATGGTAGCTGCATTGCCGCAAAAAGCGACCGGAGGGCAGTCATTAAATCGGCAGATGTTCATTTCCAACAGCTCGATGTATTTCCAATGGTAGCTGCATTGCCGCAAAAACGCCACCGGAGGGCACTCACTAAATCGGCGGGCGTTCATTTCGAATGGCTGGATGTATATCCAATTGTACCTGCATTGCCGCAAAAACGCCACCGGAGGGCACTCATTAAATCGGCGGCCGTTCATTTCCAACGGCTCGATGTATTTCCAATAGTAGCTGCATTGCCGCAAAAACGCCACCGGAGGGCACTCATTAAATCGGCGGCCGTTCATTTCCAACGGCTCGATGTAATTCCAATAGTAGCTGCATTGCCGCAAAAACGCCAGGGGAGGGCACTCATTAAATCGGCGGCCGTTAGTTTTGAATGGCTGGATGTATTTCAAATGGTAGCTGCATTGCCGCAAAAAACAACCGGAGGGAACTCATTAAATTGGAGGCCGTTTATTTCCAACGGCTCGATGTATTTCCAATGGTAGCTGCATTGCCGCAAGAACGCCACCGGAGGGCACTCTTTAAATTGGCGGGCATATTTTTCGAACGGCTGGATGTATTTCCAATAGTCGCTGCATTGTCGCAAGAACGCCACCGAAGGGCACTCATTAAATTGGCAGACATTCATTTCCAACGGCTTATTACATTTCCAATGGTAGCTGCATTGCTGCAAAAACGCCACCAGAGACATTCATTAAAACGGCTGCCATTCATTTCCAACGGCTCGATGTAGTTCCAATGGTAGCTGCATTGCCGCAAAAAGCCACCGGAGGGCAGTCATTAAATCGGCAGATGTTCATTTCCAACAGCTCGATGTATTTCCAATGGAAGCTGCATTGCCGCAAAAACGCCACCGGAGGGCACTCACTAAATCGGCGGGAGTTCATTTCGAATGGCTGGATGTATATCCAATTGTACCTGCATTGCCGCAAAAACGCCACCGGAGAGCACTCATTAAATCGGCGGCTGTCCATTTCGGATGACTGGATGTATTTCCAATGGTAGCTGCATAGCTGCAAAAACGCCACCGGAGGGCACTCATTAAATCGGCGGGCGTTCATTTCCAACTGCTCGATGTATTTCCAATGGTAGCTGCATTGCTAGAAAAACGCCACCGGAGGGCACTCATTTAATCGGCGGCTGTTCATTTCGAACGGCTGGATGTATTTCCAATGGTAGCTGCATTGCCGCAAAAACAAAACCGGAGGGCACTCATTAAATCGGCGGCCGTTCATTTCGAACGGCTGGATGTATTTCCAATGGTAGCTGCATTGCCGCAAAATACCACTATAGGGAACACATTGAATGGGCAGGTGTTCATTTCGAAAGGTTGGATGTATTTCCAATGGTAGCTGCATTGCCACAAAAACGCCACCGGAGGGCACTCATTAATTCGGCGGCCGTTCATTTCAAATGGCTAGATGTATTTCCAATGGTAGCTGCATATCCGCAAAAACGCCACCGCAGGGAGCTTATTAAATCGGCGGCCGTTCATTTCCAACGGCTCAATGTATTTTTAACGGTGGCTGCATTGCCCCAACAACGCCACCGGAAGGCAATCTTTTAGTCAGCAGCCATTCATTTCGAACGGCTGGATGTATTACCAATGGTAGCTGCATTGCCCCAAAAACGCCACCGGAGGGCACTCATTAAATCGGCAGACGTTCATTTCCAACAGCTCGATGTATTACCAATGGTAGTTGCATTGCCCCAAAAACGCCACCGGAGGGCACTCATTAAATCAGCAGCGATTCATTTCCAACTCCTCGATGTATTTCCAATGGTAGCTGCATTGCCGCAAAAACAAAACCGGAGGGCACTCATTAAATCGGCGGCCGTTCATTTCGAATGGCTGGATGTATTTCCAATGGTAGCTGCATTGCCGCAAAAACGCCACCGGAGGGAACTCACTAAATCGGTGGGCGTTGATTTCGAATGGCTGGATGTATTTCCAATGGTAGCTGCATTGCCGCAAAAACGCCACCGGATGGAACTCACTAAATCGGCGGGCGTTCATTTCCAACGTCTCAATGTATTTTCAATGGTAGCTGCATTGCAGGAAAAAGGCAACCGGGGGGCTCTCATTAAATTGGCGGCCGTTCATTTCCAACGGCTGGATGTATTTCCATTGGTAGCTGCATTGCCGCATAAACGCCACCCGAGGGCACTCATTTAATCGGCGGGCGTTCATTTCGAACGGCTGCATGTATTTCCAATGGTAGCTGCATTGCCGCAAAAACGCCACCGGATGGAACTCACTAAATCGGCGGGCGTTCATTTCCAACGTCTCAATGTATTTTCAATGGTAGCTGCATTGCAGGAAAAAGGCAACCGGGGGGCTCTCATTAAATTGGCGGCCGTTCATTTCCAACGGCTGGATGTATTTCCATTGGTAGCTGCATTGCCGCATAAACGCCACCCGAGGGCACTCATTTAATCGGCGGGCGTTCATTTCGAACGGCTGGATGTATTTCCGATGATAGCTGCATTGACGCAAAAACTCCACCGGGGGGCAGTCATTAAATCGGCGGCCGTTATTTTCCAACTGAGGGGACTCATTAAACTGATGGCTGTTCATTTTGAATTGCTGGATGTATTTCAAACGGTAGCTGCAATGACGCAAAAACGCCACCTGAGGGCACTCATTAAATCGGCTGGCATTCATTTCCAACGGCTGGATGTATATCCAATGGTAGCTGCATTGCCACAAAAACGCCACCGGAGGGCAGTCATTAAATTGGCGGCCATTAATTTCCAACGGCTGGATGAATTTCCAATAGTAGCTGCATTGCCGCAAGAACGCCACCGGGGGGCACTCATTAAATCGGCGGCCGTTCATTTTGAACGGCTTGATGTATTTCCATATGTAGCTGCAATGCCGCAAAAACGCCACCGGAAGGCACTCTTTAAATCGGCGGCTGTTCATTTCCGACGGCTGGATGTATTTCCAATGGTAGCTGTTTTTGGGCAAAAATGCCAACGGATGGCACTCATTAAATGGCGGCCGTTCATTTCCATCGGCTCAATGTATTTTTAATGGTAGTTGCATTGCCCCAACAAAGCTACCGGAGGGCACTCATTAAATCGGCGGCTGTTCATTTCCGACGGCTGGATGTTTTCCAGTGGTAGCTGATTTGGGGCAAAAATGCCAACGGAGGGCAAACATTAAATGGGCGGTTGTTCATTTCCAAAGGCTGGTTGTTATTCCAATGGTAGCTGCATTGCCGCAAAACGCCACCGGAGGACACTCATTGAATTGGCGGTTGTTCATTTCGAACGGCGGGATGTACTTCCAATGGTAACTGCATTGCTGCAAAAACGCCACCTGAGGGAACTCATTAAATGGGCAGGCGTTCATTTCGAAAGATTGGATGTATTTCCAATGGTAGCTGCATTTCCCTAACAATGCCACAGAGGGCACTCATTATATAGGCGGCCATTTATTTCGAATGGCTGGATGTATTTCCAATGGTAGCTGCATTGCCGCAAAAACACCACGAAAAGGTCACTCATTAAATCAGCGGCCGTTCATTTCGAATGGCTAAGTGTATTTCCAATGGTAGCTGCATTGCCGCAAAAACGCCACCGGAGGGAGCTCATTAAATCGGCGGCCGTTCATTTCCAACAGCTCAATGTATTTTCAATGGTAGCTGCATTGCCCCAACAACACCACCGGAAGGCACTCTTTTAGTCGGCAGCCATCCATTTCGAACGGCTGGATGTATTTCCAATGGTAGCTGCATTGCCACAAAAACGCCAACTGAGGGGACTCATTAAATCGGTGGCCGTTCATTTTGAATGGCTGGATGTATTTCCAATGGTAGCTGCATTGCTGCGAAAACGCCACCGGAGGGAGTTCATTAAATCGGCGGCCGTTCATTTCCAACGGCTCTATGTATTTTCAATGGTAGCTGCATTGCCCAAACAACGCCACCAGAGGGCACTCTTTAAGTCAGCTGCCATTCATTTCGAACGGCTGGATGTATTTGCAATGGTTGCTGCATTGCCGCAAAAACGCCACCGGAGGGCACTCATTAAATTGGCGGCCGTTCAATTCCAACGGCTGGATGTATTTCAAATGGTTGCTGCATTTCCGCAAAAACGCCACCGGAGGATCCTCATTAAATCGGCGGCCGTTCATTTCGAACGGCTGGATGTTATTTCAATGGTAGCTGCATTGCCGCAAAACGCCATCGGAGGACACTCATTGAATTGGTGGTTGTTCATTTCGAACGGCGGGATGTACTTCCAATGGTAACTGCATTGCCGCAAAAATGCCACCTGAGGGAACTCATTAAATTGGCAGGCATTCATTTCCAACGGCTGGATGTATTTCCAATGGTAGTTCTATTAGGGCAAAAATGCCAACGGATGGCACTCATTAAATCGGAGCCGTTCATTTCCAACGGCTCAATGTATTTCCAATGGTAGCTGCATTGCCACAACAACGCCAACTAAGGGGACCCATTAAATCGGTGGCCGTTCATTTTGAATGACTGGATGTATTTCCAATGGTAGCTGCATTGCCGCAAAAAAGCCACTGGAGGGAGCTCATTAAATGGCGGCCATTCATTTCCAACGGCTCAATGTATTTTTAATGGTAGCTGCATCGCCCCAACAACGCCACCGGAGGGCACTCATTAATTCGGCTGCTGTTCATTTCCGACGGCTGGATGTATTTCCAATGGTAGCTGCATTGCCCTAACAACGCCACAGAGGTCAATCATGATATAGGCGGCCATTCATTTCGAATGGCTGGATGTATTCCCAATGGTAGCCACATTGCCGCAGAAACGCAACCGGAGGGCACTTATTAAATAAGCAGCCGTTCATTTCCAACGGCTGGATGTATTTTCAATGGTAGCTGCATTGCCCCAAAATACCACTGGAGGGAACACATTAAAAGGGCAGGCGTTCATTTCGAAAGGCTGGATGTTTTTCCAATGGTAGCTGCATTGCCGCAAAAACGCCACCGGAGGGCACTCATTAATTCGGCGGCTGTTCATTTCGAATGGCTAGATGTATTTCTAATGTTAGCTGCATTGCCGCAAAAACGCCACCGGAGGGAGCTCATTAAATCGGTGGCCATTCATTTCCAACGGCTCAATGTATTTTTAATGGTGGCTGCATTGCCCCAACAACGCCACCAGAGGGCACTCTTTAAGTCAGCTGCCATTCATTTCGAACGGCACGATGTAATTGCAATGGTTGCTGCATTGCCGCAAAACGCCACCGGAGGACACTCATTGAATTGGCGGTTGTTCATTTCGAACGGCGGGATGTACTTCCAATGGTAACTGCATTGCTGCAAAAACGCCACCTGAGGGAACTCATTAAATGGGCAGGCGTTCATTTCGAAAGATTGGATGTATTTCCAATGGTAGCTGCATTTCCCTAACAATGCCACAGAGGGCACTCATTATATAGGCGGCCATTTATTTCGAATGGCTGGATGTATTTCCAATGGTAGCTGCATTGCCGCAAAAACACCACGAAAAGGTCACTCATTAAATCAGCGGCCGTTCATTTCGAATGGCTAAGTGTATTTCCAATGGTAGCTGCATTGCCGCAAAAACGCCACCGGAGGGAGCTCATTAAATCGGCGGCCGTTCATTTCCAACAGCTCAATGTATTTTCAATGGTAGCTGCATTGCCCCAACAACACCACCGGAAGGCACTCTTTTAGTCGGCAGCCATCCATTTCGAACGGCTGGATGTATTTCCAATGGTAGCTGCATTGCCACAAAAACGCCAACTGAGGGGACTCATTAAATCGGTGGCCGTTCATTTTGAATGGCTGGATGTATTTCCAATGGTAGCTGCATTGCTGCGAAAACGCCACCGGAGGGAGTTCATTAAATCGGCGGCCGTTCATTTCCAACGGCTCTATGTATTTTCAATGGTAGCTGCATTGCCCAAACAACGCCACCAGAGGGCACTCTTTAAGTCAGCTGCCATTCATTTCGAACGGCTGGATGTATTTGCAATGGTTGCTGCATTGCCGCAAAAACGCCACCGGAGGGCACTCATTAAATTGGCGGCCGTTCAATTCCAACGGCTGGATGTATTTCAAATGGTTGCTGCATTTCCGCAAAAACGCCACCGGAGGATCCTCATTAAATCGGCGGCCGTTCATTTCGAACGGCTGGATGTTATTTCAATGGTAGCTGCATTGCCGCAAAACGCCATCGGAGGACACTCATTGAATTGGTGGTTGTTCATTTCGAACGGCGGGATGTACTTCCAATGGTAACTGCATTGCCGCAAAAATGCCACCTGAGGGAACTCATTAAATTGGCAGGCATTCATTTCCAACGGCTGGATGTATTTCCAATGGTAGTTCTATTTGGGCAAAAATGCCAACGGATGGCACTCATTAAATCGGAGCCGTTCATTTCCAACGGCTCAATGTATTTCCAATGGTAGCTGCATTGCCACAACAACGCCAACTAAGGGGACCCATTAAATCGGTGGCCGTTCATTTTGAATGACTGGATGTATTTCCAATGGTAGCTGCATTGCCGCAAAAAAGCCACTGGAGGGAGCTCATTAAATGGCGGCCATTCATTTCCAACGGCTCAATGTATTTTTAATGGTAGCTGCATCGCCCCAACAACGCCACCGGAGGGCACTCATTAATTCGGCTGCTGTTCATTTCCGACGGCTGGATGTATTTCCAATGGTAGCTGCATTGCCCTAACAACGCCACAGAGGTCAATCATGATATAGGCGGCCATTCATTTCGAATGGCTGGATGTATTCCCAATGGTAGCCACATTGCCGCAGAAACGCAACCGGAGGGCACTTATTAAATAAGCAGCCGTTCATTTCCAACGGCTGGATGTATTTTCAATGGTAGCTGCATTGCCCCAAAATACCACTGGAGGGAACACATTAAAAGGGCAGGCGTTCATTTCGAAAGGCTGGATGTTTTTCCAATGGTAGCTGCATTGCCGCAAAAACGCCACCGGAGGGCACTCATTAATTCGGCGGCTGTTCATTTCGAATGGCTAGATGTATTTCTAATGTTAGCTGCATTGCCGCAAAAACGCCACCGGAGGGAGCTCATTAAATCGGTGGCCATTCATTTCCAACGGCTCAATGTATTTTTAATGGTGGCTGCATTGCCCCAACAACGCCACCAGAGGGCACTCTTTAAGTCAGCTGCCATTCATTTCGAACGGCACGATGTAATTGCAATGGTTGCTGCATTGCCGCAAAAACGCCACCGGAGGGCACTCATTAAATTGGCGGCCGTTTAATTCCAACGGCTGGATGTATTTCAAATGGTTGCTGCATTTCCGCAAAAACGCCACCCGAGGGTACTCATTAAATTGGCGGCCGTTCATTTCGAACGGCTTGATATATTACCAATGGTAGCTGCATTGCCGAAAAACGCCACCGTAGGACACTCAAAAAATTGGCGGTGTTTCATTTCGAACGGCGGGATGTACTTCCAATGGACGCTGCATTGCTGCAAAAACGCCACCTGAGGGCGCTCATTAAATTGGCAGGCATTCATTTCCAACGGCTGGATGTATTTCCGATGATAGCTGCATTGCCGCAAAAACTCCACCGGAGGACAGTCATTAAATTGGCGGCCGTTAATTTCGAATGGCTAGATGTATTTCCAATGGTAGCTGCATTGCCGCAAAAACGCCACCGGAGGGAGCTCATTAAATCGGCGGCCGTTCATTTCCAATGGCTCATTGTATTTTCAATGGTAGCTGCATTGCCCCAACAACACCACCGGAAGGCACTCTTTTAGTCGGCAGCCATCCATTTCGAACGGCTGGATGTATTTCCAATGGTAGCTGCATTGCCACGAAAACGCCAACTGAGGGGACTCATTAAATCGGTGGCCGTTAATTTTGAATGGCTGGATATATTTCCAATGGTAGCTGCATTGCTGCGAAAACGCCACCGGAGGGAGCTCATTAAATCGACGGCCGTTCATTTCCAACGGCTCTATGTATTTTCAATGGTAGCTGCATTGCCCAAACAACACCTCCAGAGGGCACTCTAAGTCAGCTGCCATTCATTGTGAACGGCTGGATGTATTTGCAATGGTTGCTGCATTGCCGCAAAAACGCCACTGGAGGGCACTCATTGAATTGGCGGCCGTTCAATTCCAACGGCTGGATGTATTTCAAATGGTTGCTGCATTTCCACAGAAACGCCACCGGAGGGTACTCATTAAATTGGCGGCCGTTCATTTTGAACGGCTAAAGGTATTACCAATGGTAACTGCATTGCCGCAAAACGCCACCGTAGGACACTCAAAAAATTGGCGGTTGTTCATTTCGAACGGCGGGATGTACTTCCAATGGACGCTGCATTGCCGCAAAAACACCACCTGAGGGCACTCATTAAATTGGCAGGCATTCATATCCAACGGTTGGATGTATTTCCCATGATAGCTGCATTGCCGCAAAAACTCCACCGGAGGACAGTCATTAAATCGGCGGCCGTTAATTTCCAAAGGCTGGATGAATTTCCATAGGTAGCTACATTGCCGCAAAAACGCCACCGGAGGGCACTCATTAAATCGTCGGCCGTTCATCTTGAACGGCTGGATGTTTTTCCAATGGTAGCTGCATTTCCTCAAACACGCCACCGAAGTGAACTCATTAAATCGGCAGCTGTTCATTTCCGACGGCTGGATGTATTTCCAATGGTACCTGCATTGGGGCAAATATGCCAACAGAGGGCACTCATTAAATCGATGGCCGTTAATTTCCAACGGCTCAATGTATTTCCAATGGTAGCTGCATTGCCACAAAAACGCCAACTGAGGGGACTCATTAAACTGGTGGCCGTTCATTTTGAATGGCTGGATGTATTTCCGATGGTAGCTGCATTGCTGCAAAAACGCCACCTGAGGGCACTCATTAAATTGGCGAGCATTCATTTCCAACGGCTGGATGTATATAATAATAATAATAATAATAATAATTTCCTTGTATTGTCATTCTGTGTAACAATGTACACAGAACGAAATGTCGATTGCACCTGACCCGTTGTAGCGAGCCGATGCAGCCGCAGCCAACAGAGGGCGCCGCCGACCACGTTATCCAATGGTAGCTGCATTGCCACAAAAACGCCACCGGAGGAGACTCTTTAAATCGGCGGCTGTTCATTTCCGACGGTTGGATGTATTTCCAATGGTAGCTGTATTGGGGCAAAAATGCCAACGGATGGCACTCAATAAATCGGAACCGTTGATTTTCAACGGCTAAATGTAATTCCAATTGTAGCTGCATTGCCACAAAAACGCCAACTGAGGGGACTCATTAAATCGGTGGCCGTTCAATTCGAATGGCTGGATGTATTTGCAATGGTTGCTGCATTGCCGCAAAAACGCCACCGGAGGGCACTCATAAAAATGGCGGCCGTTTAATTCCAACGGCGGGATTATTTCAAATGGTTGCTGCATTTCCGCAAAAACGCCACCGAAGGGTACTCATTAAATCGGCGGCCGTTCATTTCGAACGGTTTGATATATTACCAATGGTAGCTGCATTGCCGCAAAACGCCACCGTAGGACACTCAAAAAGTTGGCGGTTGTTCATTTCGAACGGCGGGATGTACTTCCAATGGACGCTGCATTGCCGCAAAAACGCCACCTGAGGGCACTCATTAAATTCGCAGGCATTCATTTCCAACGGCTGGATGTATTTACGATGATAGCTGCATTGCCGCAAAAACTCCACCGGAGGACAGTCATTAAATCGGCGGCCGTTAATTTTCAAAGGCTGGATGAATTTCCAAAGGTAGCTACATTGCCGCAAAAACGCCACCAAAAGGTCACTAATTAAATCAGCGGCCGTTCATTTCGAATGGCTAGATGTATTTTCAATGGTAGCTGCATTGCCCCAACAACACCACCGGAAGCCACTCTTTTAGTCGGCAGCCATCCATTTCGAACGGCTGGATGTATTTCCAATGGTAGCTGTATTGGGGCAAAAATGCCAACGGATGGCACTCATTAAATCGGAACCGTTGATTTTCAACGGCTCAATGTAATTCCAATGGTAACTGCATTGCCGCAAAACGCCACCGTAGGACACTCAAAAAATTGGCGGTTGTTCATTTCGAACGGCGGGATGTACTTCCAATGGACGCTGCATTGCCGCAAAAACGCCACCTGAGGGCACTCATTAAATTGGCAGGCATTCATTTCCAACGGCTGGAAGTATTTCCGATGATAGCTGCATTGCCGCAAAAACTCCACCGGAGGACAGTCATTAATTTGGCGGCCGTTAATTTCCAAAGGCTGGATGAATTTCCAAAGGTAGCTACATTGCCGCAAAAACGCCACCGGAGGGCATTCATTAAATCGGCGGCCGTTCATTTTGAACGGCTGGATGTATTTCCAATTGTAGCTGCATTTCCGCAAACACGCCACCAAAGTGCACTCATTAAATCGGCAGCTGTTCATTTCCGACGGCTGGATGTAATTCCAATGGTACCTGTATTGGGGCAAAAATGCCAACAGAGGGCACTCATTAAATCGGTTGCCGTTAATTTCCAACGGCTCAATGTATTTCCAATGGTAGCTGCATTGCCACAAAAACGCAACCGAAGGGCACTCATTAAATCGGCGGCCGTTCATTTTGAACTAATTAAATAAGCAGCCGTTTATTTACAACGGCTGACTGTATTTCCAATGGTAGCTGCATTGCCCCAAAATACCACTGGAGGGAACACATTGAATGGGCAGGCGTTCATTTCCAACGGCTGGATGTATTTCCAATGGTAGCTGCATTGCTGCAAAAACTCCACCGGAGGGCACTCATTGAATTGGGCGCTGTTCATCTCCAAAGGATCGATTTATTTCCAATGGTAGCAGTGTGGCCGCAAAAACGCCACCAGAGGGCACTCATTAAATAGGCGGTTGTTCATTTCAAACGGCGGGATGTACTTCCAAGGGTAGCTGCACTGCCGCAAAAACGCCACCTGAGGGCACTCATTAAATTGGCGGGCGTTCATTTCCAACGGCTGGATGTATTTCCAATGGTAGCTGCATTGCCGCAAAAACGCCACCGGAGGGAGCTCATTAAATCGGCAGCCGTTCATTTCCAACGGTTCAATATATTTCCAATGGTAGCTGCATTGCCCCATCAACGCCAACAGAGGGAACTCTTTAAGTCAGCTGCCATTCATTTCGAAACGGCTGGATGTATTTGCAATGGTAGCTGCATTGCCACAAAAATGCCACCGGAGGGCACTCATTAAATTGGCGGTCGTTCAATTCCAACGGCTGGATGTTTTTCCAATGGTTGCTGCATTTCCGCAAAAACGCCATCAGAGGGCACACATTAAATGGGCGGGCGTTCATTTCGAAAGATTGGATGTATTTCCAATGGTAGCTGCATTGCCCCAACAACACCACAGAGGGCACTGATTATATGGGCGGCCATTCATTTCGAATGGCTGGATGTATTTCCAATGGTAGCTGCATTGCCCCAAAAACGTCACCGGAGGGCACTCATTAAATAAGCAGCCGTTCATTTCCAATGGATGGATGTATTTCCAATGGTAGCCTCATTGCCCCAAAATACCACTGGAGGGAACACATTAAATGGGTAGGCGTTCATTTCGAAAGGCTGGATGTATTTCCAATGGTAGCTGCATTGCCGCAAAAACGCCACCGAAAGGCACTCTTTTAGTCGGCAGCCATTCATTTCGAACGGCTGGATGTATTTCCAATGGTAGCTGCATTGCCACAAAAATGCCAACTGAGGGGACTCTTTAAATCGGCGGCTGTTCATTTCCGACGGTTGGATGTATTTCCAATGGTAGCTGTATTGGGGCAAAAATGCCAACGGATGGCACTCATTAAATCGGAACCGTTGATTTTCAACGGCTCAATGTAATTCCAAATGTAGCTGCATTGCCACAAAAACGCCAACTGAGGGGACTCATTAAATCGGTGGCCGTTCATTTCGAATGGCTGGATGTATTTGCAATGGTTGCTGCATTGCCGCAAAAACGCCACCGGAGGGCACTCATTAAAATGGCGGCCGATTAATTCCAACGGCTGGATGTATTTCAAATGGTTGCTGCATTTCCGCAAAAACGCCACCGGAGGGCACTCATTAAAATGGCGGCCGATTAATTCCAACGGCTGGATGTATTTCAAATGGTAGCTGCATTGCCGCAAAAACACCTCCGGAGGGCACACATTAAATGGGCGGGCGTTCATTTCCGAAGGCTGGATGTATTTCCAATGGTAGCTGCATTGCCGCAAAACGCCACCGTAGGACACTCAAAAAATTGGCGGTTGTTCATTTCGAACGGCGGGATGTACTTCCAATGGACGCTGCATTGCCGCAAAAATGCCACCTGAGGGCACTCATTAAATTCGCAGGCATTCATTTCCAACGGCTGGATGTATTTACGATGATAGCTGCATTGCCGCAAAAACTCCACCGGAGGACAGTCATTAAATCGGCGGCTGTTAATTTTCAAAGGCTGGATGAATTTCCAAAGGTAGCTACATTGCCGCAAAAACGCCACCAAAAGGTCACTCATTAAATCAGCGGCCGTTCATTTCGAATGGCTAGATGTATTTTCAATGGTAGCTGCATTGCCCCAACAACACCACCGGAAGGCACTCTTTTAGTCGGCAGCCATCCATTTCGAACGGCTGGATGTATTTCCAATGGTAGCTGTATTGGGGCAAAAATGCCAACGGATGGCACTCATTAAATCGGAACCGTTGATTTTCAACGGCTCAATGTAATTCCAATGGTAACTGCATTTCCGCAAAACGCCACCGTAGGACACTCAAAAAATTGGCGGTTGTTCATTTCGAACGGCGGGATGTACTTCCAATGGACGCTGCATTGCCGCAAAAACGCCACCTGAGGGCACTCATTAAATTGGCAGGCATTCATTTCCAACGGCTGGATGTATTTCCGATGATAGCTGCATTGCCGCAAAAACTCCACCGGAGGACAGTCATTAAATCGGCGGCCGTTAATTTCCAAAGGCTGGATGAATTTCCAAAGGTAGCTACATTGCCGCAAAAACGCCACCGGAGGGCATTCATTAAATCGGTGGCCGTTCATTTTGAACGGCTGGATGTATTTCCAATGGTAGCTGCATTTCCGCAAACACGCCGCCGAAGTGCACTCATTAAATCGGCAGCTGTTCATTTCCGACGGCTGGATATATTTCCAATGGTACCTGTATTGGGGCAAAAATGCCAACAGAGGGCACTCATTAAATCGGTTGCCGTTAATTTCAAACGGCTCAATGTATTTCCAATGGTAGCTGCATTGCCACAAAAACGCAACCGAAGGGCACTCATTAAATCGGCGGCCGTTCATTTTGAACGGCTTGATGTATTTCCAATGATAGCTGCATTGCCGCAAAAATGCCACTGGAGGAGACTCTTTAAATCGGCGGCTGTTCATTTCCGACGGCTGGATGTATTTCCAATGGTAGCTATATTGGGGCAAAAATGCCAACGGATGGCACTCATTAAATCGAAACCGTTGATTTTCAACGGCTCAATGTAATTCCAATTGTAGCTGCATTGCCACAAAAACGCCAACTGACTGGACTCATTAAATCGGTGGCCGTTCATTTCGAATGGCTGGATGTAATTCCAATGGTAGCTGCATTGCCGCAAACAGGCCACCGGAGGGAGCTCATTAAATGGCGGCCGTTCATTTCCATCGGCTCAATGTATTTTTAATGGTAGCTGCATTGCCCAAACAAAGCCACCGGAGGGCACTCATTTAATCGGCGGCTGTTCATTTCCGATGGCTGGATGTATTTCCAATGGTAGCTGTATTGGGGCAAAAATGCCAACGGAGGGCACTCATTAAATCGGTGGCCGTTACTTTCCAACGGCTCAATGTATTTCCAATGGTAGCTGCATTGCCACAAAAACGCCAACTGAGGGGATTCATTAAATCGGTGGCCGTTCATTTCGAATGGCTGGATGTATTTCCAATGGTAGCTGCATTGACCCAAAAACGCCACCTGAGAGCACTCATTAAATGGGCGGCTGTTCATTTCGAATGGCTGGATGTATTTCCAATGGTAGCTGCATTGCCGCAAAAACGCCACCGGGGGGGTATCATTCAATCGGCTGCCGTTCATTTCCAACGGCTGGATGTATTTCCAATGGTAGCTGCATTGCCCCAAAATACCACTGGAGGGAACACATTGAATGGGCAGGCGTTCATTTCCAACGGCTGGATGTATTTCCAATGGTAGCTGCATTGCCGCAAAAACTGCACCGGAGGGCACTCATTGAATTGGGCGCTGTTCATCTCCAAAGGCTCGATTTATTTCCAATGGTAGCAGTGCGGCCGCAAAAACGCCACCAGAGGGCACTCATTAAATAGGCGGTTGTTCATTTCAAACGGCGGGATGTACTTCCAAGGGTAGCTGCACTGCCGCAAAAACGCCACCTGAGGGCACTCATTAAATTGGCGGGCGTTCATTTCCAACGGCTGGATGTATTTCCAATGGTAGCTGCATTGCCGCAAAAACGCCACCGGAGGGAGCTCATTAAATCGGCGGCCGTTCATTTCGAATGGCTGGATGTATTTCCAATGGTAGCTGCATTGACCCAAAAACGCCACCTGAGAGCACTCATTAAATGGGCAGCTGTTCATTTCGAATGGCTGGATGTATTTCCAATGGTAGCTGCATTGCCGCAAAAACGCCACCGGGGGGGTATCATTCAATCGGCTGCCGTTCATTTCCAACGGCTGGATGTATTTCCAATGGTAGCTGCATTGCCCCAAAATACCACTGGAGGGAACACATTGAATGGGCAGGCGTTCATTTCCAACGGCTGGATGTATTTCCAATGGTAGCTGCATTGCCGCAAAAACTGCACCGGAGGGCACTCATTGAATTGGGCGCTGTTCATCTCCAAAGGCTCGATTTATTTCCAATGGTAGCAGTGTGGCCGCAAAAACGCCACCAGAGGGCACTCATTAAATAGGCGGTTGTTCATTTCAAACGGCGGGATGTACTTCCAAGGGTAGCTGCACTGCCGCAAAAACGCCACCTGAGGGCACTCATTAAATTGGCGGGCGTTCATTTCCAACGGCTGGATGTATTTCCAATGGTAGCTGCATTGCCGCAAAAACGCCACCGGAGGGAGCTCATTAAATCGGCGGCCGTTCATTTCCAACGGCTCAATATATTTCCAATGGTAGCTGCATTGCCCCATCAACGCCAACAGAGGGCACTCTTTAAGTCAGCTGCCATTCATTTCGAAACGGCTGGATGTATTTGCAATGGTAGCTGTATTGCCCCATCAACGCCAACAGAGGGCACTCTTTAAGTCAGCTGCCATTCATTTCGAAACGGCTGGATGTATTTGCAATGGTAGCTGCATTGCCGCAAAAACGCCACCGGAGGGCACTCATTAAATAAGCAGCCGTTCATTTCCAACGGATGGATGTATTTCCAATGGTAGCTGCATTGCCCCAAAATACCACTGGAGGGAACACATTAAATGGGCAGGCGTTCATTTCGAAAGGCTGGATGTATTTCCAATGGTAGCTGCATTGCCGCAAAAACGCCACCGAAAGGCACTCTTTTAGTCGGCAGCCATTCATTTCGAACGGCTGGATGTATTTCCAATGGTAGCTGCATTGCCACAAAAATGCCAACTGAGGGGACTCATTAAATCGGTGGCCGTTCATTTTGAATGGCTGGATGATTTCCAATGGTAGCTGCATTGCTGCGAAAACGCCACCGAAGGGAGTTCATTAAATCGGCGGCCGTTCATTTCCACCGGCTCAATGTATTTTGAATGGTAGCTGCATTGCCCCAACAACGCCACCAGAGGGCACTCTTTAAGTAGCTGCCATTCATTTCGAACGGCTGGATGTATTTGCAATGGTTGCTGCATTGCCGCAAAAACGCCACCGGAGGGCACTCATTAAATTGGCAGCCATTCAATTCTAACGGCTGGATGTATTTAAAATGGTTTCTGCATTTCCGCGAAAACGCCACCGGTGGGTCCTCATTAAATCGGCGGCCGTTAATTTCGAACGGCTGGATGTATTACCAATGGTAGCTGCATTGCCGCAAAAACGCCTCCGGAGGACACACATTAAATGGGCGGGCGTGTATTTCCAATGGCTGGATGCATTTCCAATTGTAGCTGCATTGCCGCAAAATGCCACCGGAGGGCACTCATTAAATTGGGGGTTGTTCATTTCGAACGGCGGGATGTACTTCCAATGTTAGCTGCATTGCCGCAAAAACGCCACCGGAGGACAGTCATTAAATCGGCGGCCGTTAATTTTCAAAGGCTGGATGAATTTCCAAAGGTAGCTACATTGCCGCAAAAACGCCACCAAAAGGTCACTAATTAAATCAGCGGCCGTTCATTTCGAATGGCTAGATGTATTTTCAATGGTAGCTGCATTGCCCCAACAACACCACCGGAAGCCACTCTTTTAGTCGGCAGCCATCCATTTCGAACGGCTGGATGTATTTCCAATGGTAGCTGTATTGGGGCAAAAATGCCAACGGATGGCACTCATTAAATCGGAACCGTTGATTTTCAACGGCTCAATGTAATTCCAATGGTAACTGCATTGCCGCAAAACGCCACCGTAGGACACTCAAAAAATTGGCGGTTGTTCATTTCGAACGGCGGGATGTACTTCCAATGGACGCTGCATTGCCGCAAAAACGCCACCTGAGGGCACTCATTAAATTGGCAGGCATTCATTTCCAACGGCTGGAAGTATTTCCGATGATAGCTGCATTGCCGCAAAAACTCCACCGGAGGACAGTCATTAATTTGGCGGCCGTTAATTTCCAAAGGCTGGATGAATTTCCAAAGGTAGCTACATTGCCGCAAAAACGCCACCGGAGGGCATTCATTAAATCGGCGGCCGTTCATTTTGAACGGCTGGATGTATTTCCAATTGTAGCTGCATTTCCGCAAACACGCCACCAAAGTGCACTCATTAAATCGGCAGCTGTTCATTTCCGACGGCTGGATGTAATTCCAATGGTACCTGTATTGGGGCAAAAATGCCAACAGAGGGCACTCATTAAATCGGTTGCCGTTAATTTCCAACGGCTCAATGTATTTCCAATGGTAGCTGCATTGCCACAAAAACGCAACCGAAGGGCACTCATTAAATCGGCGGCCGTTCATTTTGAACTAATTAAATAAGCAGCCGTTTATTTACAACGGCTGACTGTATTTCCAATGGTAGCTGCATTGCCCCAAAATACCACTGGAAGGAACACATTGAATGGGCAGGCGTTCATTTCCAACGGCTGGATGTATTTCCAATGGTAGCTGCATTGCTGCAAAAACTCCACCGGAGGGCACTCATTGAATTGGGCGCTGTTCATCTCCAAAGGATCGATTTATTTCCAATGGTAGCAGTGTGGCCGCAAAAACGCCACCAGAGGGCACTCATTAAATAGGCGGTTGTTCATTTCAAACGGCGGGATGTACTTCCAACGGTAGCTGCACTGCCGCAAAAACGCCACCTGAGGGCACTCATTAAATTGGCGGGCGTTCATTTCCAACGGCTGGATGTATTTCCAATGGTAGCTGCATTGCCGCAAAAACGCCACCGGAGGGAGCTCATTAAATCGGCAGCCGTTCATTTCCAACGGTTCAATATATTTCCAATGGTAGCTGCATTGCCCCATCAACGCCAACAGAGGGAACTCTTTAAGTCAGCTGCCATTCATTTCGAAACGGCTGGATGTATTTGCAATGGTAGCTGCATTGCCACAAAAATGCCACCGGAGGGCACTCATTAAATTGGCGGTCGTTCAATTCCAACGGCTGGATGTTTTTCCAATGGTTGCTGCATTTCCGCAAAAACGCCATCAGAGGGCACACATTAAATGGGCGGGCGTTCATTTCGAAAGATTGGATGTATTTCCAATGGTAGCTGCATTGCCCCAACAACACCACAGAGGGCACTGATTATATGGGCGGCCATTCATTTCGAATGGCTGGATGTATTTCCAATGGTAGCTGCATTGCCCCAAAAACGTCACCGGAGGGCACTCATTAAATAAGCAGCCGTTCATTTCCAATGGATGGATGTATTTCCAATGGTAGCCTCATTGCCCCAAAATACCACTGGAGGGAACACATTAAATGGGTAGGCGTTCATTTCGAAAGGCTGGATGTATTTCCAATGGTAGCTGCATTGCCGCAAAAACGCCACCGAAAGGCACTCTTTTAGTCGGCAGCCATTCATTTCGAACGGCTGGATGTATTTCCAATGGTAGCTGCATTGCCACAAAAATGCCAACTGAGGGGACTCTTTAAATCGGCGGCTGTTCATTTCCGACGGTTGGATGTATTTCCAATGGTAGCTGTATTGGGGCAAAAATGCCAACGGATGGCACTCATTAAATCGGAACCGTTGATTTTCAACGGCTCAATGTAATTCCAAATGTAGCTGCATTGCCACAAAAACGCCAACTGAGGGGACTCATTAAATCGGTGGCCGTTCATTTCGAATGGCTGGATGTATTTGCAATGGTTGCTGCATTGCCGCAAAAACGCCACCGGAGGGCACTCATTAAAATGGCGGCCGATTAATTCCAACGGCTGGATGTATTTCAAATGGTTGCTGCATTTCCGCAAAAACGCCACCGGAGGGCACTCATTAAAATGGCGGCCGATTAATTCCAACGGCTGGATGTATTTCAAATGGTAGCTGCATTGCCGCAAAAACACCTCCGGAGGGCACACATTAAATGGGCGGGCGTTCATTTCCGAAGGCTGGATGTATTTCCAATGGTAGCTGCATTGCCGCAAAACGCCACCGTAGGACACTCAAAAAATTGGCGGTTGTTCATTTCGAACGGCGGGATGTACTTCCAATGGACGCTGCATTGCCGCAAAAATGCCACCTGAGGGCACTCATTAAATTCGCAGGCATTCATTTCCAACGGCTGGATGTATTTACGATGATAGCTGCATTGCCGCAAAAACTCCACCGGAGGACAGTCATTAAATCGGCGGCTGTTAATTTTCAAAGGCTGGATGAATTTCCAAAGGTAGCTACATTGCCGCAAAAACGCCACCAAAAGGTCACTCATTAAATCAGCGGCCGTTCATTTCGAATGGCTAGATGTATTTTCAATGGTAGCTGCATTGCCCCAACAACACCACCGGAAGGCACTCTTTTAGTCGGCAGCCATCCATTTCGAACGGCTGGATGTATTTCCAATGGTAGCTGTATTGGGGCAAAAATGCCAACGGATGGCACTCATTAAATCGGAACCGTTGATTTTCAACGGCTCAATGTAATTCCAATGGTAACTGCATTTCCGCAAAACGCCACCGTAGGACACTCAAAAAATTGGCGGTTGTTCATTTCGAACGGCGGGATGTACTTCCAATGGACGCTGCATTGCCGCAAAAACGCCACCTGAGGGCACTCATTAAATTGGCAGGCATTCATTTCCAACGGCTGGATGTATTTCCGATGATAGCTGCATTGCCGCAAAAACTCCACCGGAGGACAGTCATTAAATCGGCGGCCGTTAATTTCCAAAGGCTGGATGAATTTCCAAAGGAAGCTACATTGCCGCAAAAACGCCACCGGAGGGCATTCATTAAATCGGTGGCCGTTCATTTTGAACGGCTGGATGTATTTCCAATGGTAGCTGCATTTCCGCAAACACGCCGCCGAAGTGCACTCATTAAATCGGCAGCTGTTCATTTCCGACGGCTGGATATATTTCCAATGGTACCTGTATTGGGGCAAAAATGCCAACAGAGGGCACTCATTAAATCGGTTGCCGTTAATTTCAAACGGCTCAATGTATTTCCAATGGTAGCTGCATTGCCACAAAAACGCAACCGAAGGGCACTCATTAAATCGGCGGCCGTTCATTTTGAACGGCTTGATGTATTTCCAATGATAGCTGCATTGCCGCAAAAATGCCACTGGAGGAGACTCTTTAAATCGGCGGCTGTTCATTTCCGACGGCTGGATGTATTTCCAATGGTAGCTATATTGGGGCAAAAATGCCAACGGATGGCACTCATTAAATCGAAACCGTTGATTTTCAACGGCTCAATGTAATTCCAATTGTAGCTGCATTGCCACAAAAACGCCAACTGACTGGACTCATTAAATCGGTGGCCGTTCATTTCGAATGGCTGGATGTAATTCCAATGGTAGCTGCATTGCCGCAAACAGGCCACCGGAGGGAGCTCATTAAATGGCGGCCGTTCATTTCCATCGGCTCAATGTATTTTTAATGGTAGCTGCATTGCCCAAACAAAGCCACCGGAGGGCACTCATTTAATCGGCGGCTGTTCATTTCCGATGGCTGGATGTATTTCCAATGGTAGCTGTATTGGGGCAAAAATGCCAACGGAGGGCACTCATTAAATCGGTGGCCGTTACTTTCCAACGGCTCAATGTATTTCCAATGGTAGCTGCATTGCCACAAAAACGCCAACTGAGGGGATTCATTAAATCGGTGGCCGTTCATTTCGAATGGCTGGATGTATTTCCAATGGTAGCTGCATTGACCCAAAAACGCCACCTGAGAGCACTCATTAAATGGGCGGCTGTTCATTTCGAATGGCTGGATGTATTTCCAATGGTAGCTGCATTGCCGCAAAAACGCCACCGGGGGGGTATCATTCAATCGGCTGCCGTTCATTTCCAACGGCTGGATGTATTTCCAATGGTAGCTGCATTGCCCCAAAATACCACTGGAGGGAACACATTGAATGGGCAGGCGTTCATTTCCAACGGCTGGATGTATTTCCAATGGTAGCTGCATTGCCGCAAAAACTGCACCGGAGGGCACTCATTGAATTGGGCGCTGTTCATCTCCAAAGGCTCGATTTATTTCCAATGGTAGCAGTGCGGCCGCAAAAACGCCACCAGAGGGCACTCATTAAATAGGCGGTTGTTCATTTCAAACGGCGGGATGTACTTCCAAGGGTAGCTGCACTGCCGCAAAAACGCCACCTGAGGGCACTCATTAAATTGGCGGGCGTTCATTTCCAACGGCTGGATGTATTTCCAATGGTAGCTGCATTGCCGCAAAAACGCCACCGGAGGGAGCTCATTAAATCGGCGGCCGTTCATTTCGAATGGCTGGATGTATTTACAATGGTAGCTGCATTGACCCAAAAACGCCACCTGAGAGCACTCATTAAATGGGCAGCTGTTCATTTCGAATGGCTGGATGTATTTCCAATGGTAGCTGCATTGCCGCAAAAACGCCACCGGGGGGGTATCATTCAATCGGCTGCCGTTCATTTCCAACGGCTGGATGTATTTCCAATGGTAGCTGCATTGCCCCAAAATACCACTGGAGGGAACACATTGAATGGGCAGGCGTTCATTTCCAACGGCTGGATGTATTTCCAATGGTAGCTGCATTGCCGCAAAAACTGCACCGGAGGGCACTCATTGAATTGGGCGCTGTTCATCTCCAAAGGCTCGATTTATTTCCAATGGTAGCAGTGTGGCCGCAAAAACGCCACCAGAGGGCACTCATTAAATAGGCGGTTGTTCATTTCAAACGGCGGGATGTACTTCCAAGGGTAGCTGCACTGCCGCAAAAACGCCACCTGAGGGCACTCATTAAATTGGCGGGCGTTCATTTCCAACGGCTGGATGTATTTCCAATGGTAGCTGCATTGCCGCAAAAACGCCACCGGAGGGAGCTCATTAAATCGGCGGCCGTTCATTTCCAACGGCTCAATATATTTCCAATGGTAGCTGCATTGCCCCATCAACGCCAACAGAGGGCACTCTTTAAGTCAGCTGCCATTCATTTCGAAACGGCTGGATGTATTTGCAATGGTAGCTGTATTGCCCCATCAACGCCAACAGAGGGCACTCTTTAAGTCAGCTGCCATTCATTTCGAAACGGCTGGATGTATTTGCAATGGTAGCTGCATTGCCGCAAAAACGCCACCGGAGGGCACTCATTAAATAAGCAGCCGTTCATTTCCAACGGATGGATGTATTTCCAATGGTAGCTGCATTGCCCCAAAATACCACTGGAGGGAACACATTAAATGGGCAGGCGTTCATTTCGAAAGGCTGGATGTATTTCCAATGGTAGCTGCATTGCCGCAAAAACGCCACCGAAAGGCACTCTTTTAGTCGGCAGCCATTCATTTCGAACGGCTGGATGTATTTCCAATGGTAGCTGCATTGCCACAAAAATGCCAACTGAGGGGACTCATTAAATCGGTGGCCGTTCATTTTGAATGGCTGGATGATTTCCAATGGTAGCTGCATTGCTGCGAAAACGCCACCGAAGGGAGTTCATTAAATCGGCGGCCGTTCATTTCCACCGGCTCAATGTATTTTGAATGGTAGCTGCATTGCCCCAACAACGCCACCAGAGGGCACTCTTTAAGTAGCTGCCATTCATTTCGAACGGCTGGATGTATTTGCAATGGTTGCTGCATTGCCGCAAAAACGCCACCGGAGGGCACTCATTAAATTGGCAGCCATTCAATTCTAACGGCTGGATGTATTTAAAATGGTTTCTGCATTTCCGCGAAAACGCCACCGGTGGGTCCTCATTAAATCGGCGGCCGTTAATTTCGAACGGCTGGATGTATTACCAATGGTAGCTGCATTGCCGCAAAAACGCCTCCGGAGGACACACATTAAATGGGCGGGCGTGTATTTCCAATGGCTGGATGCATTTCCAATTGTAGCTGCATTGCCGCAAAATGCCACCGGAGGGCACTCATTAAATTGGGGGTTGTTCATTTCGAACGGCGGGATGTACTTCCAATGTTAGCTGCATTGCCGCAAAAACGCCACCTGAGGGCACTCATTAAATTGGCGCGCAATAATTTCCAACGGCTGGATGTATTTCCAATGGTAGCTGCATTGCTAAAAACGCCACCGGAGGGCAGTCATTAAATCGGCGGCCGTTAAATTCCAACGGCTGGATATATTTCCAATGGTAGCTACATTACCAGAAAATACGCCACCGGAGGGCACTCATTAAATCGGCGGCTGTTCATTTCCGACGGCTGGATGTATTTCCAATGAAGCTGTATTGGGGCAAAAATGCTAACGGAGGGCACTCATTAAATCGGTGGCTTATAATTTCCAACGGCTCAATGTATTTCCAATGGTAGCTGCATTGCCACAAAAACGCCAACTGAGGGCACTGATTAAATCGGTGGCCGTTCATTTCGAACGGCTGGATGTATGCTAATGGTAGCTGCATTGCCGCAAAAACGCCACCGGAGGGCACTCATTAAATCGGCGGCCGTTCATTTTGAATGGCTGGATGTCTTTCCAATGGTAGCTGCATTGCCGCAAAAACGCCACCGGAGGGAACTCATTGGTGGCCGTTGTTTGCCCAATTCCGACTCCCGTACAGAATCCCACCTCTCGCGTGAACGCACATTCTGCTCCGCTTCCAACAAAAGCGATCGTATTCTATATAAAACGCTTATTAAAACAATAAAGCGAGCTATTCATAACAATGGGGGTTGTCTAGATAACGCGTTTATTTAAACATTAAAGCGTGATCGTATTCTACAAAATGCGTTTGTTCATGCGGATGAAAAAGTCACCAACGTCAATGGACGCTTCCGACAAATGCAATCGTATTCTATATAATACGCTTTTTAAAAAAATAAAGCGAGCTAATTGTAATAATTGGGAGATCCTAGTCTATATAACGCGTGTATTCAAATAATAAAGTGCGATCGTATTCTACAAAATGCGATTGTTATCGTGGATGAAAAATTCACCAACGTCAATGTACGCTATGATTTCCGCAATCACAACTAATTGTACACAAATAGCATTTATTTGATGTACTATAATAGCCTTATGTAATGTCTTTTTTATTGTGAATGAAACCGTGGTTGCATTGGATCCCGCGGTGTAAACAAATGGTTGTTGTTTTTTTCATTTAAAATTGGACTTCCCTGCCTATACTGTTTGCAAAATAAGACACGCTTTAAACCTTATGTTTTGGGGTTTTGGGATCCAACTACAGAGGAATACCTCCACTTTGCGATGTGTTACTGAATAGGTGTTCGACAGATCTAGTTCGTTTTTATTACTACTATTAATAATAATAATAGTAGTATTATGAGAAACGTCTGAAAGTTTTCAAATTCACTGTGCTGACATATTGATGCCACAGAAGGTTACTCTACAAGTTACAAGTCTGTATCTCCAACAGAGTCTATTTTAGCAAGGTAGTCAGATTTTTGCCTGCCCAAATTCCCCCCGCTAACTCCTGAATAAAAACTCCAAATGACCACAAATTCACTGTGATGACTTATTGATGCCACAGGAGGTTGCTCTTGAAAGTACAAGTCTGTATCTCCAACAGAGTCTATTTTAGCAGGGGAGTCAGATTTTGGTGGGTATGATGCCTGCCCATCCCCCCCCCCTGCTAACTCCTGAATTAAAACTCCAAATGACCCCAAATTCACTGTGCTGACTTATTGATGCCACAGAAGGTTACTCTAGAAATTACAAGTCTGTATCTCCAACAGAGTCTATTTTAGCAGGGGAGTCAGATTTTGGTAGGTAAGATGCCTGCCCATCCCCCCCCCTGCTAACTCCTGAATTAAAACTCAAAATGACCCCAAATTCACTGTGCTGACTTATTGATGCCACAGAAGGTTACTCTAGAACAGGGGTCGGGAACCTATGGCTGGCGAGCCATATATGGCTCTTTCTATGAGTATCTGTGGCTCAGAGACCAATTTGATTGCATGCAAAATTTCTCCATCTTGTTCAAAACCGGAGTTGTCTATCCTATTCAGGTACACGTAGACCAAATCAAAACTAAATCCGAAGGTAACACTTCACAGTATATATAGGGCACGTTTTTCACTACAATTTACAGTCAAAGTGTCACACAAAAAAAGGGGGAAAAAAAACTCGTTTTGGCTGTACAACGCTAAAGAATCCTTTATTTAAAAGTTCACAATACAATCTGTGTTCAGTGTTCAGATACTTTATGATGAATCCACAGAACTGTAAATACGCCAAAACACCGGAAGAGAACTTAGTCATTTGATTGGGTGAGTGGGAGGGATGGGTGGAGCTATGCAAAAAGTACAAGCATTCCCTCCCATCTCTCGCCAAAGGTAAGCACATAAGGCTCCCTATTCTCAGAATGTTGTGACGTTTTTACAAAATAAATGCTTGCATCTGGTTTTGAAACCAATATGTATGAAAAAAAAAGGTCAAAAGGAGTTGAACCGATCTTGAGTAATTGCAAGAAAGAGACAAGTTTAAAGTGGTCTGTTTGTTGAATTTGGGACAGGGGCTCTGGCATTATTCTCTTTTCATAATTTTTATCAAATCATCAAAAATAAATGTGCTGAAGACTAAGCTTTTGTCTGGGGCGCCGGTTTAGCAATTTAGTAAATTTGTCTTATAATATATGGTGTGGCTCTTTCCCAAAATAAAATTAATATTTTTTGCTTTTATTGCTCTTTGAGTCAAAAAGGTTCCCGACCCCTGCTCTAGAAGTTACAAGTTTGTATCTCCAACAGAGTCTATTTTAGCAGGGGAGTCAGATTTTTTTGCCTGCCCAAATCCTACCACCAATGCTAACTCCTGACTAAAAACTCCAAATGACCCCAAATTCACTGTGCTTACTTATTTATGCCACAGAAGGTTACTCTTCAAGTCACAAGTCTGTATCTCAAACAGGATCTATTTTAGCAGGGGAGTCAGATTTTGGCAGGTAAAATGCCTGCCCAATTTCCCCCCCCCCATGCTAACTCCTGAATTAAACCTCGGAATGACCCCAAGTGTGGTGTCGTGTAATACACTTCCTTTCCTGCGGTGTCGCTGTATACTAATGTGCAGCCTTGTACTTGTGCTTGAGAACTACCGAGGAAGAAGTTAAGTAGACACTCTATGAATGTACCGTCCGTGCCTGTCCTGAATCTATTACTACAATCCTACTACATAAACAACATATCGGCGACGAAGATGACTTGGATCAGAATCTCACAACCACTTGCTTTGCTTGAAACCCCAGGTGAGCGTACAATGTTGTACATCACGTGGATTTAGATGTTTGAAAATTAGCTGCTAGCATTGACTGCAAACAACATACCGGACAAACGAAAACGTGAACTACTGCTGCACTGTTCAGGCACAGAAGGTCAGAGAATTTTTCTTTCCCTTCCCGACACTGGCACTTCTTACAAATCCGCCTGTGATGCGCCAGAAAACTTTCTTTGTACCGAAGATGAATGTCGTGGCTGAGAGTAGCAAGTTCCGTCAGCGTGCTCAGAGACCGGTGTTGTGCCCTTTTCCGACTCCTATGCAAATTCCTCCCCCCCTCCGATTTTAAATGAAATAAAACAACAACAATTTGTTTACACCACGGGATCCAATGCAACCAGGGTTTCATTCACAATAAAAAAGACAATACATACGGATATTATAGTAAATCAAATAAATATTATTTGTGTACAATTAGTTGTGATTGCAGAAATCATAGCGTACAGTGACGTTGGTGACTTTTCCATCCGCGTTAACAAACGCATTTTGTAAAATACGATCGCGCTTTATTGTTTAAATAAACGCGTTAGGATCTCCCAATTATTATAATTAGCTCTCTTTATTTTTTTAAAGCGTATTATATAGAATACGATCGCTTTTGTCGGAAGCGTACATTGACGTTGGTGACATTTTCATCCGCGTTAAAAAACGCAATTTGTAGAATAAGATCACGCTTTAATGTTTAAATAAACGCGTTATATAGACTAGGATCTCCCAATTATTATAATTAGCTCGCTTTATTGTTTTAATAAGCGTTTTATATAGAATACGATCAGGGGGGGAGGAATTTGCATAGGAGTCGGAAAAGGGCACAACACCGGGCGAGACGACTGGTCAGTTCATTGCTGCATTGAGGGAATTAATTACAAACTGTGACTTGGCACGTTTGCTGATGATATGATTAGGGATCAATTCATTGATCGAGGATCAGAGAACGCTTGCATTGCAGCAAAAACGCCACCGGAGGGCACTCATTAAATCGGCAGCCATTCATTTCCAACGGCTGGATCTATTTCCAATGGTAGCTGGCATGCCGCAAAAACGCCACCAGAAGGCACTCATCAAATTGGGCGCCGTTGATTTCAAGAGGCTCGATGTATTTCGAATGGTAGCTGCATTGCCGCAAAACGCCACCGAAGGGCACTCATTAAATCCGCGGTTGTTCATTTCGAACGGCGGGATGTACTTTCAATGGTAGCTGCATTGTAGCAAAAACGCCACCTGAGGGCACTCATTAAATCAGCGGTTGTTCATTTCCAGCGGCTGGATCTATTTCCAATGGTAGCTGGCATGCCGCAAAAACGCCACCAGAAGGCACTCATCAAATTGGGCGCCGTTGATTTCCAGAGGCTCGATGTATTTCGAATGGTAGCTGCATTGCCGCAAAACGCCACCGAAGGGCACTCATTAAATCCGCGGTTGTTCATTTCGAACGGCGGGATGTACTTTCAATGGTAGCTGCATTGTAGCAAAAACGCCACCTGAGGGCACTCATTAAATCAGCGGTTGTTCATTTCCAGCGGCTGGATGTAATTCCAATGGTAGCTGCATTGCCGCAAAAACGCCACCGGAGGGCACTCATTAAATCGGCGGTTGTTCATTTCGAACGGCGGGATGTACTTCCAATGGTAGCTGCATTGCCGCAAAAACGCCACCTGAGGGCACTCATTAAATTGGCGGGCATTTATTTCCAACGGCTGGATGTATTTCCAATGGTAGCTGCATTGCCGCAAAAACGCCACCGGAGGGCAGTCATTAAATCGGAGGCCGTTAATTTCCAACGGCTGGTTGAATTTCCAATTGTAGCTGCATTGCCGCAAAAACACCACCGGAGGGTACTCATTAAATTGGTGGCCATTCATTTCCAACGGCTGGATCTATTTCCAATGGTAGCTGCATAGCAGCATAAACGCCACCGGAGGGATCTCATTAAATCGGTGGCCATTCATTTCGAATGGCTGGATCTATTTCCAATGGCAGCTGCATTGCCGCAAAAACGTTACCGGAGGGCATTCATTAAATCGGCGGCCGTTCATTTCGAACGGCTGGATCTATTTCCAATGGTAGTTGCATTACCGCAAAGACGCCACCGGAGGGCATACATTACATGGGCGGGCGTTCATTTCGAAAGATTGGATGTATTTCCAATGGTAGCTGCATTGCCCCAAAAATGCCACCGGAGGTACCTCATTATAGAGGCGGCCGTTCATTTCGAATCGCTGGATGTATTTCCAATGGTAGCTGTATTGCCAAAAAACGCCACCGGAGGGCACTCATTAAATAGGCGGCCGTTCATTTCGAAAGCCTGGATGTATTTCCAATGGTAGCTGCATTGCCTCAAAAACGTCACCGGAGGGCACTCATTAAATTGGTGGGTGTTCATTTCCAACAGCTCAATGTAGTTCCAAAGGTAGCTGCATTGCTGCAAAAACGCCACCGGGGGGTCTCATTCAATCGGTTGCTGTTAGTTTCCAACGGCTTGATGTATTTCCAATTGTAGCTGCATTGCAACAAAAACGCCACCGGAGGGAACTCATTAAAACGGCAGCTGTTCATTTCCAACGGCTGGATGTATTTCCAATGGTTGCACAGCATTGCCGCAAAAACTCCACCGGAGGGAACACATTAAATAGGCGGGCGTTCATTTCGAATCGCTGCATGCATTTCCAATGGTAGCTGCATTATCGCAAAAACGCCCCCGAAGGGCACTCATTAAATCGGCGGCCGTTCATTTCGAATGGCTGGATGTATTTCCAATGGTAGCTGCATTGCTGCAAAAATGCCACCGGAGGGCACTCATTAAATCGGCTGCCGTTCATTTCCAACGGATGGATGTATTTCCAATGGTAGCTGCATTGCCGCAAAAATGCCACCGGAGGAAACTGATTAAATTGACGTCCGTTCATTTCGAACGGCTGGATGTATTTCCAATGGTATCTGCATTGCTTCAAAAACGCCAACAGAGGGCACTCATAAAATCGACGGCTGTTTATTTCCAACGGCTGGATGTATTTCCAATGGTCGCTGTATTGCCACAAAACGCCACCGGAGGGCACTCATTAAATCGGCGGTTGTTCATTTCGAACGGCGGGATGTACTTCCAATGGTAGCTGCATTGCCGCAAAAACGCCACCTGAGGGCACTCATTAAATTGGCGGTTGTTCATTTCCAACGGCTGGATGTATTTCCAATGGTAGCTGCATTGCCGCAAAAACACCACCGGGGGCACTAATTAAATCGGCGGCAGTTCATTTTGAATGGCTGGATGTATTTCCAATGGTGGCTGAATTGACGCAAAAACGCCACCTGAGGGCACTCATTAAATCGACGGTTGTTCATTTCCAACGGCTCAATGTGTTTCCAATGGTAGCTGCATTGCCGCAAAAACGCCACCGGAGGGTTATCATTAAATCGGTGGGCATTCATTTCCAAATTCTGAATGTATTTCCAATGTTAACTGCATTGCCGCAAAAACGCCACTGAGGGCATTCATTAAATTGGCTGCCGTTCATTTCCAACGGCTCAATGTATTTCCAATGGTAGCTGCATTGGCGCAAAAATGCCACCGGAGGGGACTCATTAAATCGGCAGCCTTTCATTTCCAAAGGTTAGATATATTTTCAATGGTAGCCTCATTGCAACAAAAACGCCACCGGAGGCACTATTAAATCGGCAGCCGTTCATTTCGAACGGCTGGATGTATTTCCAATGGTAGCTGCATTGCCGCAACAACGCCACCGGGGGCACTCATTAAATCGGCGGCAGTTCATTTTGAATAGCTGGATGTATTTCCAATGGTGGCTAAATTGCCACGAAAACGTCACCGGAGGGCACTCGTTAAATCGGCAGCCGTTCATTTCGAACGGCTGAATGTATTTCCAATGGTAGCTGCATTGCCGCAAAAACACCACCAGAGAGCACTCATTAAATCGGTGGGCGTTCATTTCCAACGGCTCAATGAATTTCCAATGGTAACTGCATTGCCACAAAAATGCCACCAGGGGGCACTCATTCAATTGGCTGCCGTTCATTCCGAACGGCTGGAGGTATTTCAGTTGGTAGCTGCATTGCCGCATAATGCCACCGGAGGGCACTCATTAAATCGGCGGTTGTTCATTTCGAACGGCGGGATGTACTTCCAATAATAATAATAATAATAATAATTTCCTTGTATTGTCATTCTGTGTAACAATGTACACAGAACGAAATGTCGATTGCACCTGACCCGTTGTAGCGAGCCGATGCAGCCGCAGCCAACAGAGGGCGCCGCCGACCACTTTTTAAGTCTTAGGAATGACTTGGCCGGGGCGCGAACCACCGACCTCCCAGTCTCAAAGCGGGCGCCTTACCATCTAGGCTACTGAGCTGGTATAGCTGCATTGCCGCAAAAACGCCACGGGAGGGCACTCATTAAATCGGCGGGCGTTCATTTCAAGCGGCGGGATGTACTTCCAATGGTAGCTGCATTGCCGGAAAAACGCCACCGGAGGGCACTCAATAAATCGGTGGCCGTTAATTTCCAACGGCTCAATGTATTTCCAATGGTAGCTGCATTGCCGCAAAAACGCAAATTGAGGGCACTCATTAAATTGGTGGCCGTTCATTTCGAATGGCTGGATGTATTTCCATGGTAGCTGCATTGCCGCAAAGACACCACCGAGGGCACTCATTAAATAGGCAGGCGTTCATTTCCAACAATTCAATGTATTTCCAATGGTATCTGCATTGCCGCAAAAACGCCACCGGAGGGAACTCATTAAATCGGCGGCCGGTCATTTCCAACGACTCAATGTATTTCCAACGGTAGCTGCATTGCCGCAAAGACGCCACCTGAGGGCACTCATTAAATCGGTCGCCGTTCTTTTCGAACGGCTCAATGTGTTTCCAAACGTAGCTGCATTGCCGCAAAACGCCACCTAAGGGCACTCATTAAATCGGCGGTTGTTCATTTCCAACGGCAGGATGTATTTCCAATGGTAGCTGCATTGCCGCAAAAACGCCAATGGAGGGCAGTCATTAAATCGGCAGCCGTTCATTTCCAACGGCTCAATGTATTTCCAATGGTTGCTGCATTGCCCCAAAAACGCCAACTGAGGGAACTCATTAAATCGGCAGACGTTCATTTCGAATGGCTGGATGTATTTCAGATGGTAGCTACATTGCCGCAAAAACGCCACCTGAGGGAGCTCATAAGTCGGCAGATGTTCATTTCCTACGGCTCAATGTATTTTCAATGGTAGCTGCATTGCCTCAAAAACGCCATCGGAGGGCACTCATTAAATAGGCGGCTGTTCGGTTTCAAACGGCTGGATGTATTTCCAATGGTAGCTGCATTGCTGCAAAAATGCCACCGGAGAGCACTCATTAAATCAGTGGGCGTTCATTTCCAACAGTTCAATGTATTTCCAATGGTAGCTGCATTGCCACAAAAACTTCACCGGGGGGCACTCATTCAATTGGCTGCCGTTCATTTCGAACGGCTGGAGGTATATCAGTTGGTAGCTTCATTGCCGCAAAATGCCACCGGAGGGCACTCATTAAATCGGCGGTTGTTCATTTCGAACGGCGGGATGTACTTCCAATGGTAGCTGCATTGCCGCAAAAACGCCACCTGAGGGCACTCATTAAATTGTCAGTTGTTCATTTCCAGCGGCTGGATGTATTTCCAATGGTAGCTGCATTGCCGCAAAAACGCAACGGAGGGCATTTATTTAATTGGCTGTCATTGATTTCCAACGGCTCAATGTGTTTCCAATGATAGCTGCATTGCCGCAACAAGGCCACCGGGGGGCACTCATTAAATCGGCGGCCGTTCATTTCCAACGGCTCAATGTATTTCCAATGGTAGCTGCATTGCCACAAAAACGCCACCGGAGGGCACTTATTAAATCGGCCGCCCTTCATTTCCAAAGGCTCGATATATTTCCAATGGTAGCTGCATTGCAACAAAAACACCACCGGAGGCACTATTAAATCGGCAGCCGTTCATTTCAAACGGCTGGATGTATTTCCAATGGTAGCTGCATTGCCGCAAAAACGCCAATGGAGGGCAGTCATTAAATCGGCAGCCGTTCATTTCCAACGGCTCAATGTATTTCCAATGGTAGCTGCATTGCCCCAAAAACGCCAACTGAGGGAACTCATTAAATCGGCAGACGTTCATTTCGAATGGCTGGATGTATTTCAGATGGTAGCTACATTGCCGCAAAAACGCCACCTGAGGGAGCTCATAAGTCGGCAGACGTTCATTTCCTACGGGTCAATGTATTTTCAATGGTAGCTGCATTGCCTCAAAAACGCCATCGGAGGGCACTCATTAAATAGGCGGCTGTTCGGTTTCAAACGGCTAGATGCATTTCCAATGGTAGCTGCATTGCTGCAAAAATGCCACCGAGAGCACTCATTAAATCAGTGGGCGTTCATTTCCAACGGTTCAATGTATTTCCAACGGTAGCTGCATTGCCACAAAAACTTCACCGGGGGGCACTCATTCAATTGGCTGCCGTTCATTTCGAACGGCTGGAGGTATATCAGTTGGTAGCTGCATTGCCGCAAAATGTCACCGGAGGGCATTTATTTAATTGGCTGTCATTGATTTCCAACGGCTCAATGTGTTTCCAATGATAGCTGCATTGCCGCAACAAGGCCACCGGGGGGCACTCATTAAATCGGCGGCCGTTCATTTCCAACGGCTCAATGTATTTCCAATGGTAGCTGCATTGCCACAAAAACGCCACCGGAGGGCACTTATTAAATCGGCCGCCTTTGATTTCCAAAGGCTCGATATATATCCAATGGTAGCTGCATTGCAACAAAAACACCACCGGAGGCACTATTAAATCGGCAGCCGTTCATTTCAAACGGCTGGATGTATTTCCAATGGTAGCTGCATTGCTGCAAAAACGCCACCGGGGGCTCTCATTAAATCGGCGGCAGTTCATTTTCAATGGCTGGATGTGTTTCCAATGGTAGCTGCATTGCCTCAAAAACGCCACCGGAGGGTTCTCATTAAATCGGTGGGCATTCATTTCCAAAAGCTGAATGTATTTCCGATGTTAGCTGCATTGCCGCAAAAACGCCACCGAGGGCATCTATTAAATTGGCGGCCGTTCATTTCCAACGGCTCAATGTATTTCCAATGGTAGCTGCATTGCCGCAAAAATGCCACCGGAGGGCACTGATTAAATCGGCCGCCTTTCATTTCCAAAGGTTAGATATATTTCCAATGGTAGCAGCATTGCCCCAACAACGCCACCGGAGGGCACTCTTTAGGTCAGCGGCTATTCATTTCGAGCGGCTGGATGTATTTCCAATGGTAGCTGCATTGCCGCAAAAACACCACCGGAGATTAATCATTAAATCGGCAGCCGTTCATTTCGAACGGCTGAATGTATTTCAAATGGTAGCTGCATTAGCGCAAAAACGCCACCAGAGAGCACTCATTAAATCGGTGGGCGTTCATTTCCAACGGCTCAATGTATTTCCAATGGTAGCTGCATTGCCACAAAAATGCCACCAGGGGGCTCTCATTCAATTGGCTGCCGTTCATTTCGAACGGCTGGAGGTATTTCAGTTGGTAGCTGCATTGCCGCTTAATGCCACCGGAGGGCACTCATTAAATCGGCGGTTGTTCATTTCGAACGGCGGGATGTACTTCCAATGGTAGCTGCATTGCCGCAAAAACGCCACCGGAGGGCACTCATTAAATCGGCGGGCGTTCATTTCAAGCGGCGGGATGTACTTCCAATGGTAGCTGCATTGCCGCAAAAACTTCACCGGAGGGCACTCATTAAATCGGTGGCCGTTAATTTCCAACGGCTCAATGTATTTCCAATGGTAGCTGCATTGCCGCAAAAACGCAAACTGAGGGCACTCATTAAATTGGCGGCCGTTCATTTCGAATGGCTGGATGTATTTCCAATGGTAGCTGCATTGCCGCAAAGACGCCACCTGAGGGCACTCATTAAATCGGTCGCCATTCTTTTCGAACGGCTCAATGTGTTTCCAATGGTAGCTGCATTGCCGCAACAACGCCACCGGGGGGCACTCATTAAATCGGCGGCCGTTTATTTTGAATGGCTGGATGTATTTCCAATGGTGGCTGAATTGCCGCAAAAACGCCACCAGGGGCACTCATTAAATAGGCAGGCGTTCATTTCCAACAATTCAATGTATTTCCAATGGTATCTGCATTGCCGCAAAAACGCCACCGGAGGGAACTCATTAAATCGGCGGCCGGTCATTTTGAATGGCTGGATGTATTTCAGATGGTAGCTACATTGCCGCAAAAACGCCACCTGAGGGAGCTAATAAGTCGGCAGACGTTCATTTCCTACGGCTCAATGTATTTTCAATGGTAGCTGCATCGCCGCAAAAACGCCATCGGAGGGCACTCATTAAATAGGCGGCTGTTCGGTTTCAAACGGCTGGATGTATTTCCAATGGTAGCTGCATTGCTGCAAAAATGCCACCGGAGAGCACTCATTAAATCAGTGGGCGTTCATTTCCAACGGTTCAATGTATTTCCAATGGTAGCTGCATTGCCACAAAAACTTCACCGGGGGGCACTCATTCAATTGGCTGCCGTTCATTTCGAACGGCTGGAGGTATATCAGTTGTTAGCTGCATTGCCGCAAAATGCCACCGGAGGGCACTCTTAAATCGGCGGTTGTTCATTTCGAACGGCGGGATGTACTTCCAATGGTAGCTGCATTGCCGCAAAAACGCCACCTGAGGGCACTCATTAAATTGGCGGTTGTTCATTTCCAACGGCTGGATGTATTTCCAATGGTAGCTGCATTGCCGCAAAAACGCCACCTGAGGGTACTCATTAAATCGACGGTTGTTCATTTCCGACGGCTGGATGTATTTCCAATGGTAGCTGAATTGCCGCAAAAACGCAACCGGAGGGCACTCATTAAATTGGCGGCCGTTCATTTCGAAAGGCTGGATGTATTTCCAATGGTAGCTGCATTGCAGCAAAAACGCAACGGAGGGCATTTATTTAATTGGCTGTCATTGATTTCCAACGGCTCAATGTGTTTCCAATGATAGCTGCATTGCCGCAACAAGGCCACCGGGGGGCACTCATTAAATCGGCGGCCGTTCATTTCCAACGGCTCAATGTATTTCCAATGGTAGCTGCATTGCCGCAAAAACGCCACCTGAGGGCACTCATTAAATTGGCGGTTGTTCATTTCCAACGGCTGGATGTATTTCCAATGGTAGCTGCATTGCCGCAAAAACGCCACCTGAGGGTACTCATTAAATCGACGGTTGTTCATTTCCGACGGCTGGATGTATTTCCAATGGTAGCTGAATTGCCGCAAAAACGCAACCGGAGGGCACTCATTAAATTGGCGGCCGTTCATTCCGAACGGCTGGAGGTATTTCAGTTGGTAGCTGCATTGCCGCATAATGCCACCGGAGGGCACTCATTAAATCGGCGGTTGTTCATTTCGAACGGCGGGATGTACTTCCAACAATAATAATAATAATAATAATTTCCTTGTATTGTCATTCTGTGTAACAATGTACACAGAACGAAATGTCGATTGCACCTGACCCGTTGTAGCGAGCCGATGCAGCCGCAGCCAACAGAGGGCCCCGCCGACCACTTTTTAAGTCTTAGGAATGACTCGGCCGGGGCGCGAACCACCGACCTCCCAGTCTCAAAGCGGGCGCCTTACCATCTAGGCTACTGAGCTGCTATAGCTGCATTGCCGCAAAAACGCCACGGGAGGGCACTCATTAAATCGGCGGGCGTTCATTTCAAGCGGCGGGATGTACTTACAATGGTAGCTGCATTGCCGCAAAAACGCCACCGGAGGGCACTCATTAAATCGGTGGCCGTTAATTTCCAACGGCTCAATGTATTTCCAATGGTAGCTGCATTGCCGCAAAAACGCAAATTGAGGGCACTCATTAAATTGGTGGCCGTTCATTTCGAATGGCTGGATGTATTTCCATGGTAGCTGCATTGCCGCAAAGACACCACCGAGGGCACTCATTAAATAGGCAGGCGTTCATTTCCAACAATTCAATGTATTTCCAATGGTATCTGCATTGCCGCAAAAACGCCACCGGAGGGAACTCATTAAATCGGCGGCCGGTCATTTCCAACGACTCAATGTATTTCCAACGGTAGCTGCATTGCCGCAAAGACGCCACCTGAGGGCACTCATTAAATCGGTCGCCGTTCTTTTCGAACGGCTCAATGTGTTTCCAAACGTAGCTGCATTGCCGCAAAAACGCCACCTAAGGGCACTCATTAAATCGGCGGTTGTTCATTTCCAACGGCAGGATGTATTTCCAATGGTAGCTGCATTGCCGCAAAAACGCCAATGGAGGGCAGTCATTAAATCGGCAGCCGTTCATTTCCAACGGCTCAATGTATTTCCAATGGTTGCTGCATTGCCCCAAAAACGCCAACTGAGGGAACTCATTAAATCGGCAGACGTTCATTTCGAATGGCTGGATGTATTTCAGATGGTAGCTACATTGCCGCAAAAACGCCACCTGAGGGAGCTCATAAGTCGGCAGACGTTCATTTCCTACGGCTCAATGTATTTTCAATGGTAGCTGCATTGCCTCAAAAACGCCATCGGAGGGCACTCATTAAATAGGCGGCTGTTCGGTTTCAAACGGCTGGATGTATTTCCAATGGTAGCTGCATTGCTGCAAAAATGCCACCGGAGAGCACTCATTAAATCAGTGGGCGTTCATTTCCAACAGTTCAATGTATTTCCAATGGTAGCTGCATTGCCACAAAAACTTCACCGGGGGGCACTCATTCAATTGGCTGCCGTTCATTTCGAACGGCTGGAGGTATATCAGTTGGTAGCTTCATTGCCGCAAAATGCCACCGGAGGGCACTCATTAAATCGGCGGTTGTTCATTTCGAACGGCGGGATGTACTTCCAATGGTAGCTGCATTGCCGCAAAAACGCCACCTGAGGGCACTCATTAAATTGTCGGTTGTTCATTTCCAGCGGCTGGATGTATTTCCAATGGTAGCTGCATTGCCGCAAAAACGCAACGGAGGGCATTTATTTAATTGGCTGTCATTGATTTCCAACGGCTCAATGTGTTTCCAATGATAGCTGCATTGCCGCAACAAGGCCACCGGGGGGCACTCATTAAATCGGCGGCCGTTCATTTCCAACGGCTCAATGTATTTCCAATGGTAGCTGCATTGCCACAAAAACGCCACCGGAGGGCACTTATTAAATCGGCCGCCCTTCATTTCCAAAGGCTCGATATATTTCCAATGGTAGCTGCATTGCAACAAAAACACCACCGGAGGCACTATTAAATCGGCAGCCGTTCATTTCAAACGGCGGGATGTACTTCCAATGGTAGCTGCATTGCCGCAAAAACGCCACCGGAGGGCACTCATTAAATCGGCGGGCGTTCATTTCAAGCGGCGGGATGTACTTCCAATGGTAGCTGCATTGCCGCAAAAACTTCACCGGAGGGCACTCATTAAATCGGTGGCCGTTAATTTCCAACGGCTCAATGTATTTCCAATGGTAGCTGCATTGCCGCAAAAACGCAAACTGAGGGCACTCATTAAATTGGCGGCCGTTCATTTCGAATGGCTGGATGTATTTCCAATGGTAGCTGCATTGCCGCAAAGACGCCACCTGAGGGCACTCATTAAATCGGTCGCCATTCTTTTCGAACGGCTCAATGTGTTTCCAATGGTAGCTGCATTGCCGCAACAACGCCACCGGGGGGCACTCATTAAATCGGCGGCCGTTTATTTTGAATGGCTGGATGTATTTCCAATGGTGGCTGAATTGCCGCAAAAACGCCACCAGGGGCACTCATTAAATAGGCAGGCGTTCATTTCCAACAATTCAATGTATTTCCAATGGTATCTGCATTGCCGCAAAAACGCCACCGGAGGGAACTCATTAAATCGGCGGCCGGTCATTTTGAATGGCTGGATGTATTTCAGATGGTAGCTACATTGCCGCAAAAACGCCACCTGAGGGAGCTAATAAGTCGGCAGACGTTCATTTCCTACGGCTCAATGTATTTTCAATGGTAGCTGCATCGCCGCAAAAACGCCATCGGAGGGCACTCATTAAATAGGCGGCTGTTCGGTTTCAAACGGCTGGATGTATTTCCAATGGTAGCTGCATTGCTGCAAAAATGCCACCGGAGAGAACTCATTAAATCAGTGGGCGTTCATTTCCAACGGTTCAATGTATTTCCAATGGTAGCTGCATTGCCACAAAAACTTCACCGGGGGGCACTCATTCAATTGGCTGCCGTTCATTTCGAACGGCTGGAGGTATATCAGTTGTTAGCTGCATTGCCGCAAAATGCCACCGGAGGGCACTCTTAAATCGGCGGTTGTTCATTTCGAACGGCGGGATGTACTTCCAATGGTAGCTGCATTGCCGCAAAAACGCCACCTGAGGGCACTCATTAAATTGGCGGTTGTTCATTTCCAACGGCTGGATGTATTTCCAATGGTAGCTGCATTGCCGCAAAAACGCCACCTGAGGGTACTCATTAAATCGACGGTTGTTCATTTCCGACGGCTGGATGTATTTCCAACGGTAGCTGAATTGCCGCAAAAACGCAACCGGAGGGCACTCATTAAATTGGCGGCCGTTCATTTCGAAAGGCTGGATGTATTTCCAATGGTAGCTGCATTGCAGCAAAAACGCAACGGAGGGCATTTATTTAATTGGCTGTCATTGATTTCCAACGGCTCAATGTGTTTCCAATGATAGCTGCATTGCCGCAACAAGGCCACCGGGGGGCACTCATTAAATCGGCGGCCGTTCATTTCCAACGGCTCAATGTATTTCCAATGGTAGCTGCATTGCCGCAAAAACGCCACCTGAGGGCACTCATTAAATTGGCGGTTGTTCATTTCCAACGGCTGGATGTATTTCCAATGGTAGCTGCATTGCCGCAAAAACGCCACCTGAGGGTACTCATTAAATCGACGGTTGTTCATTTCCGACGGCTGGATGTATTTCCAATGGTAGCTGAATTGCCGCAAAAACGCAACCGGAGGGCACTCATTAAATTGGCGGCCGTTCATTCCGAACGGCTGGAGGTATTTCAGTTGGTAGCTGCATTGCCGCATAATGCCACCGGAGGGCACTCATTAAATCGGCGGTTGTTCATTTCGAACGGCGGGATGTACTTCCAACAATAATAATAATAATAATAATTTCCTTGTATTGTCATTCTGTGTAACAATGTACACAGAACGAAATGTCGATTGCACCTGACCCGTTGTAGCGAGCCGATGCAGCCGCAGCCAACAGAGGGCGCCGCCGACCACTTTTTAAGTCTTAGGAATGACTCGGCCGGGGCGCGAACCACCGACCTCCCAGTCTCAAAGCGGGCGCCTTACCATCTAGGCTACTGAGCTGGTATAGCTGCATTGCCGCAAAAATGCCACGGGAGGGCACTCATTAAATCGGCGGGCGTTCATTTCAAGCGGCGGGATGTACTTCCAATGGTAGCTGCATTGCCGCAAAAACGCCACCGGAGGGCACTCATTAAATCGGTGGCCGTTAATTTCCAACGGCTCAATGTATTTCCAATGGTAGCTGCATTGCCGCAAAAACGCAAATTGAGGGCACTCATTAAATTGGTGGCCGTTCATTTCGAATGGCTGGATGTATTTCCATGGTAGCTGCATTGCCGCAAAGACACCACCGAGGGCACTCATTAAATAGGCAGGCGTTCATTTCCAACAATTCAATGTATTTCCAATGGTAGCTGCATTGCCGCAAAAACGCCACCGGAGGGAACTCATTAAATCGGCGGCCGGTCATTTCCAACGACTCAATGTATTTCCAACGGTAGCTGCATTGCCGCAAAGACGCCACCTGAGGGCACTCATTAAATCGGTCGCCGTTCTTTTCGAACGGCTCAATGTGTTTCCAAACGTAGCTGCATTGCCGCAAAAACGCCACCTAAGGGCACTCATTAAATCGGCGGTTGTTCATTTCCAACGGCAGGATGTATTTCCAATGGTAGCTGCATTGCCGCAAAAACGCCAATGGAGGGCAGTCATTAAATCGGCAGCCGTTCATTTCCAACGGCTCAATGTATTTCCAATGGTTGCTGCATTGCCCCAAAAACGCCAACTGAGGGAACTCATTAAATTGGCGGCCGTTCATTTCGAATGGCTGGATGTATTTCCAATGGTAGCTGCATTGCCGCAAAGACGCCACCTGAGGGCACTCATTAAATCGGTCGCCATTCTTTTCGAACGGCTCAATGTGTTTCCAATGGTAGCTGCATTGCCGCAACAACGCCACCGGGGGGCACTCATTAAATCGGCGGCCGTTTATTTTGAATGGCTGGATGTATTTCCAATGGTGGCTGAATTGCCGCAAAAACGCCACCAGGGGCACTCATTAAATAGGCAGGCGTTCATTTCCAACAATTCAATGTATTTCCAATGGTATCTGCATTGCCGCAAAAACGCCACCGGAGGGAACTCATTAAATCGGCGGCCGGTCATTTTGAATGGCTGGATGTATTTCAGATGGTAGCTACATTGCCGCAAAAACGCCACCTGAGGGAGCTAATAAGTCGGCAGACGTTCATTTCCTACGGCTCAATGTATTTTCAATGGTAGCTGCATCGCCGCAAAAACGCCATCGGAGGGCACTCATTAAATAGGCGGCTGTTCGGTTTCAAACGGCTGGATGTATTTCCAATGGTAGCTGCATTGCTGCAAAAATGCCACCGGAGAGCACTCATTAAATCAGTGGGCGTTCATTTCCAACGGTTCAATGTATTTCCAATGGTAGCTGCATTGCCACAAAAACTTCACCGGGGGGCACTCATTCAATTGGCTGCCGTTCATTTCGAACGGCTGGAGGTATATCAGTTGTTAGCTGCATTGCCGCAAAATGCCACCGGAGGGCACTCTTAAATCGGCGGTTGTTCATTTCGAACGGCGGGATGTACTTCCAATGGTAGCTGCATTGCCGCAAAAACGCCACCTGAGGGCACTCATTAAATTGGCGGTTGTTCATTTCCAACGGCTGGATGTATTTCCAATGGTAGCTGCATTGCCGCAAAAACGCCACCTGAGGGTACTCATTAAATCGACGGTTGTTCATTTCCGACGGCTGGATGTATTTCCAATGGTAGCTGAATTGCCGCAAAAACGCAACCGGAGGGCACTCATTAAATTGGCGGCCGTTCATTTCGAAAGGCTGGATGTATTTCCAATGGTAGCTGCATTGCAGCAAAAACGCAACGGAGGGCATTTATTTAATTGGCTGTCATTGATTTCCAACGGCTCAATGTGTTTCCAATGATAGCTGCATTGCCGCAACAAGGCCACCGGGGGGCACTCATTAAATCGGCGGCCGTTCATTTCCAACGGCTCAATGTATTTCCAATGGTAGCTGCATTGCCGCAAAAACGCCACCTGAGGGCACTCATTAAATTGGCGGTTGTTCATTTCCAACGGCTGGATGTATTTCCAATGGTAGCTGCATTGCCGCAAAAACGCCACCTGAGGGTACTCATTAAATCGACGGTTGTTCATTTCCGACGGCTGGATGTATTTCCAATGGTAGCTGAATTGCCGCAAAAACGCAACCGGAGGGCACTCATTAAATTGGCGGCCGTTCATTCCGAACGGCTGGAGGTATTTCAGTTGGTAGCTGCATTGCCGCATAATGCCACCGGAGGGCACTCATTAAATCGGCGGTTGTTCATTTCGAACGGCGGGATGTACTTCCAACAATAATAATAATAATAATAATTTCCTTGTATTGTCATTCTGTGTAACAATGTACACAGAACGAAATGTCGATTGCACCTGACCCGTTGTAGCGAGCCGATGCAGCCGCAGCCAACAGAGGGCCCCGCCGACCACTTTTTAAGTCTTAGGAATGACTCGGCCGGGGCGCGAACCACCGACCTCCCAGTCTCAAAGCGGGCGCCTTACCATCTAGGCTACTGAGCTGCTATAGCTGCATTGCCGCAAAAACGCCACGGGAGGGCACTCATTAAATCGGCGGGCGTTCATTTCAAGCGGCGGGATGTACTTACAATGGTAGCTGCATTGCCGCAAAAACGCCACCGGAGGGCACTCATTAAATCGGTGGCCGTTAATTTCCAACGGCTCAATGTATTTCCAATGGTAGCTGCATTGCCGCAAAAACGCAAATTGAGGGCACTCATTAAATTGGTGGCCGTTCATTTCGAATGGCTGGATGTATTTCCATGGTAGCTGCATTGCCGCAAAGACACCACCGAGGGCACTCATTAAATAGGCAGGCGTTCATTTCCAACAATTCAATGTATTTCCAATGGTATCTGCAATGCCGCAAAAACGCCACCGGAGGGAACTCATTAAATCGGCGGCCGGTCATTTCCAACGACTCAATGTATTTCCAACGGTAGCTGCATTGCCGCAAAGACGCCACCTGAGGGCACTCATTAAATCGGTCGCCGTTCTTTTCGAACGGCTCAATGTGTTTCCAAACGTAGCTGCATTGCCGCAAAAACGCCACCTAAGGGCACTCATTAAATCGGCGGTTGTTCATTTCCAACGGCAGGATGTATTTCCAATGGTAGCTGCATTGCCGCAAAAACGCCAATGGAGGGCAGTCATTAAATCGGCAGCCGTTCATTTCCAACGGCTCAATGTATTTCCAATGGTTGCTGCATTGCCCCAAAAACGCCAACTGAGGGAACTCATTAAATCGGCAGACGTTCATTTCGAATGGCTGGATGTATTTCAGATGGTAGCTACATTGCCGCAAAAACGCCACCTGAGGGAGCTCATAAGTCGGCAGACGTTCATTTCCTACGGCTCAATGTATTTTCAATGGTAGCTGCATTGCCTCAAAAACGCCATCGGAGGGCACTCATTAAATAGGCGGCTGTTCAGTTTCAAACGGCTGGATGTATTTCCAATGGTAGCTGCATTGCTGCAAAAATGCCACCGGAGAGCACTCATTAAATCAGTGGGCGTTCATTTCCAACAGTTCAATGTATTTCCAATGGTAGCTGCATTGCCACAAAAACTTCACCGGGGGGCACTCATTCAATTGGCTGCCGTTCATTTCGAACGGCTGGAGGTATATCAGTTGGTAGCTTCATTGCCGCAAAATGCCACCGGAGGGCACTCATTAAATCGGCGGTTGTTCATTTCGAACGGCGGGATGTACTTCCAATGGTAGCTGCATTGCCGCAAAAACGCCACCTGAGGGCACTCATTAAATTGTCGGTTGTTCATTTCCAGCGGCTGGATGTATTTCCAATGGTAGCTGCATTGCCGCAAAAACGCAACGGAGGGCATTTATTTAATTGGCTGTCATTGATTTCCAACGGCTCAATGTGTTTCCAATGATAGCTGCATTGCCGCAACAAGGCCACCGGGGGGCACTCATTAAATCGGCGGCCGTTCATTTCCAACGGCTCAATGTATTTCCAATGGTAGCTGCATTGCCACAAAAACGCCACCGGAGGGCACTTATTAAATCGGCCGCCCTTCATTTCCAAAGGCTCGATATATTTCCAATGGTAGCTGCATTGCAACAAAAACACCACCGGAGGCACTATTAAATCGGCAGCCGTTCATTTCAAACGGCTGGATGTATTTCCAAAGGTAGCTGCATTGCCGCAAAAACGCCAATGGAGGGCAGTCATTAAATCGGCAGCCGTTCATTTCCAACGGCTCAATGTATTTCCAATGGTAGCTGCATTGCCCCAAAAACGCCAACTGAGGGAACTCATTAAATCGGCAGACGTTCATTTCGAATGGCTGGATGTATTTCAGATGGTAGCTACATTGCCGCAAAAACGCCACCTGAGGGAGCTCATAAGTCGGCAGACGTTCATTTCCTACGGGTCAATGTATTTTCAATGGTAGCTGCATTCCCTCAAAAACGCCATCGGAGGGCACTCATTAAATAGGCGGCTGTTCGGTTTCAAACGGCTAGATGTATTTCCAATGGTAGCTGCATTGCTGCAAAAATGCCACCGAGAGCACTCATTAAATCAGTGGGCGTTCATTTCCAACGGTTCAATGTATTTCCAATGGTAGCTGCATTGCCACAAAAACTTCACCGGGGGGCACTCATTCAATTGGCTGCCGTTCATTTCGAACGGCTGGAGGTATATCAGTTGGTAGCTGCATTGCCGCAAAATGCCACCGGAGGGCATTTATTTAATTGGCTGTCATTGATTTCCAACGGCTCAATGTGTTTCCAATGATAGCTGCATTGCCGCAACACGGCCACCGGGGGGCACTCATTAATTCGGCGGCCGTTCATTTCCAACGGCTCAATGTATTTCCAATGGTAGCTGCATTGCCACAAAAACGCCACCGGAGGGCACTTATTAAATCGGCCGCCTTTCATTTCCAAAGGCTCGATATATATCCAATGGTAGCTGCATTGCAACAAAAACACCACCGGAGGCACTATTAAATCGGCAGCCGTTCATTTCAAACGGCTGGATGTATTTCCAATGGTAGCTGCATTGCCGCAAAAACGCCACCGGGGGCTCTCATTAAATCGGCGGCAGTTCATTTTCAATGGCTGGATGTGTTTCCAATGGTAGCTGCATTGCCTCAAAAACGCCACCGGAGGGTTCTCATTAAATCGGTGGGCATTCATTTCCAAAAGCTGAATGTATTTCCGATGTTAGCTGCATTGCCGCAAAAACGCCACCGAGGGCATCTATTAAATTGGCGGCCGTTCATTTCCAACGGCTCAATGTATTTCCAATGGTAGCTGCATTGCCGCAAAAATGCCACCGGAGGGCACTGATTAAATCGGCCGCCTTTCATTTCCAAAGGTTAGATATATTTCCAATGGTAGCAGCATTGCCCCAACAACGCCACCGGAGGGCACTCTTTAGGTCAGCGGCTATTCATTTCGAGCGGCTGGATGTATTTCCAATGGTAGCTGCATTGCCGCAAAAACACCACCGGAGATTAATCATTAAATCGGCAGCCGTTCATTTCGAACGGCTGAATGTATTTCAAATGGTAGCTGCATTAGCGCAAAAACGCCACCAGAGAGCACTCATTAAATCGGTGGGCGTTCATTTCCAACGGCTCAATGTATTTCCAATGGTAGCTGCATTGCCACAAAAATGCCACCAGGGGGCTCTCATTCAATTGGCTGCCGTTCATTTCGAACGGCTGGAGGTATTTCAGTTGGTAGCTGCATTGCCGCTTAATGCCACCGGAGGGCATTCATTAAATCGGCGGTTGTTCATTTCGAACGGCGGGATGTACTTCCAATGGTAGCTGCATTGCCGCAAAAACGCCACCGGAGGGCACTCATTAAATCGGCGGGCGTTCATTTCAAGCGGCGGGATGTACTTCCAATGGTAGCTGCATTGCCGCAAAAACTTCACCGGAGGGCACTCATTAAATCGGTGGCCGTTAATTTCCAACGGCTCAATGTATTTCCAATGGTAGCTGCATTGCCGCAAAAACGCAAACTGAGGGCACTCATTAAATTGGCGGCCGTTCATTTCGAATGGCTGGATGTATTTCCAATGGTAGCTGCATTGCCGCAAAGACGCCACCTGAGGGCACTCATTAAATCGGTCGCCATTCTTTTCGAACGGCTCAATGTGTTTCCAATGGTAGCTGCATTGCCGCAACAACGCCACCGGGGGGCACTCATTAAATCGGCGGCCGTTTATTTTGAATGGCTGGATGTATTTCCAATGGTGGCTGAATTGCCGCAAAAACGCCACCAGGGGCACTCATTAAATAGGCAGGCGTTCATTTCCAACAATTCAATGTATTTCCAATGGTATCTGCATTGCCGCAAAAACGCCACCGGAGGGAACTCATTAAATCGGCGGCCGGTCATTTTGAATGGCTGGATGTATTTCAGATGGTAGCTACATTGCCGCAAAAACGCCACCTGAGGGAGCTAATAAGTCGGCAGACGTTCATTTCCTACGGCTCAATGTATTTTCAATGGTAGCTGCATCGCCGCAAAAACGCCATCGGAGGGCACTCATTAAATAGGCGGCTGTTCGGTTTCAAACGGCTGGATGTATTTCCAATGGTAGCTGCATTGCTGCAAAAATGCCACCGGAGAGAACTCATTAAATCAGTGGGCGTTCATTTCCAACGGTTCAATGTATTTCCAATGGTAGCTGCATTGCCACAAAAACTTCACCGGGGGGCACTCATTCAATTGGCTGCCGTTCATTTCGAACGGCTGGAGGTATATCAGTTGTTAGCTGCATTGCCGCAAAATGCCACCGGAGGGCACTCTTAAATCGGCGGTTGTTCATTTCGAACGGCGGGATGTACTTCCAATGGTAGCTGCATTGCCGCAAAAACGCCACCTGAGGGCACTCATTAAATTGGCGGTTGTTCATTTCCAACGGCTGGATGTATTTCCAATGGTAGCTGCATTGCCGCAAAAACGCCACCTGAGGGTACTCATTAAATCGACGGTTGTTCATTTCCGACGGCTGGATGTATTTCCAACGGTAGCTGAATTGCCGCAAAAACGCAACCGGAGGGCACTCATTAAATTGGCGGCCGTTCATTTCGAAAGGCTGGATGTATTTCCAATGGTAGCTGCATTGCAGCAAAAACGCAACGGAGGGCATTTATTTAATTGGCTGTCATTGATTTCCAACGGCTCAATGTGTTTCCAATGATAGCTGCATTGCCGCAACAAGGCCACCGGGGGGCACTCATTAAATCGGCGGCCGTTCATTTCCAACGGCTCAATGTATTTCCAATGGTAGCTGCATTGCCGCAAAAACGCCACCTGAGGGCACTCATTAAATTGGCGGTTGTTCATTTCCAACGGCTGGATGTATTTCCAATGGTAGCTGCATTGCCGCAAAAACGCCACCTGAGGGTACTCATTAAATCGACGGTTGTTCATTTCCGACGGCTGGATGTATTTCCAATGGTAGCTGAATTGCCGCAAAAACGCAACCGGAGGGCACTCATTAAATTGGCGGCCGTTCATTCCGAACGGCTGGAGGTATTTCAGTTGGTAGCTGCATTGCCGCATAATGCCACCGGAGGGCACTCATTAAATCGGCGGTTGTTCATTTCGAACGGCGGGATGTACTTCCAACAATAATAATAATAATAATAATTTCCTTGTATTGTCATTCTGTGTAACAATGTACACAGAACGAAATGTCGATTGCACCTGACCCGTTGTAGCGAGCAGATGCAGCCGCAGCCAACAGAGGGCGCCGCCGACCACTTTTTAAGTCTTAGGAATGACTCGGCCGGGGCGCGAACCACCGACCTCCCAGTCTCAAAGCGGGCGCCTTACCATCTAGGCTACTGAGCTGGTATAGCTGCATTGCCGCAAAAATGCCACGGGAGGGCACTCATTAAATCGGCGGGCGTTCATTTCAAGCGGCGGGATGTACTTCCAATGGTAGCTGCATTGCCACAAAAACGCCACCGGAGGGCACTCATTAAATCGGTGGCCGTTAATTTCCAACGGCTCAATGTATTTCCAATGGTAGCTGCATTGCCGCAAAAACGCAAATTGAGGGCACTCATTAAATTGGTGGCCGTTCATTTCGAATGGCTGGATGTATTTCCATGGTAGCTGCATTGCCGCAAAGACACCACCGAGGGCACTCATTAAATAGGCAGGCGTTCATTTCCAACAATTCAATGTATTTCCAATGGTATCTGCATTGCCGCAAAAACGCCACCGGAGGGAACTCATTAAATCGGCGGCCGGTCATTTCCAACGACTCAATGTATTTCCAACGGTAGCTGCATTGCCGCAAAGACGCCACCTGAGGGCACTCATTAAATCGGTCGCCGTTCTTTTCGAACGGCTCAATGTGTTTCCAAACGTAGCTGCATTGCCGCAAAAACGCCACCTAAGGGCACTCATTAAATCGGCGGTTGTTCATTTCCAACGGCAGGATGTATTTCCAATGGTAGCTGCATTGCCGCAAAAACGCCAATGGAGGGCAGTCATTAAATCGGCAGCCGTTCATTTCCAACGGCTCAATGTATTTCCAATGGTTGCTGCATTGCCCCAAAAACGCCAACTGAGGGAACTCATTAAATCGGCAGACGTTCATTTCGAATGGCTGGATGTATTTCAGATGGTAGCTACATTGCCGCAAAAACGCCACCTGAGGGAGCTCATAAGTCGGCAGACGTTCATTTCCTACGGCTCAATGTATTTTCAATGGTAGCTGCATTGCCTCAAAAACGCCATCGGAGGGCACTCATTAAATAGGCGGCTGTTCGGTTTCAAACGGCTGGATGTATTTCCAATGGTAGCTGCATTGCTGCAAAAATGCCACCGGAGAGCACTCATTAAATCAGTGGGCGTTCATTTCCAACAGTTCAATGTATTTCCAATGGTAGCTGCATTGCCACAAAAACTTCACCGGGGGGCACTCATTCAATTGGCTGCCGTTCATTTCGAACGGCTGGAGGTATATCAGTTGGTAGCTTCATTGCCGCAAAATGCCACCGGAGGGCACTCATTAAATCGGCGGTTGTTCATTTCGAACGGCGGGATGTACTTCCAATGGTAGCTGCATTGCCGCAAAAACGCCACCTGAGGGCACTCATTAAATTGTCGGTTGTTCATTTCCAGCGGCTGGATGTATTTCCAATGGTAGCTGCATTGCCGCAAAAACGCAATGGAGGGCATTTATTTAATTGGCTGTCATTGATTTCCAACGGCTCAATGTGTTTCCAATGATAGCTGCATTGCCGCAACAAGGCCACCGGGGGGCACTCATTAAATCGGCGGCCGTTCATTTCCAACGGCTCAATGTATTTCCAATGGTAGCTGCATTGCCACAAAAACGCCACCGCAGGGCACTTATTAAATCGGCCGCCCTTCATTTCCAAAGGCTCGATATATTTCCAATGGTAGCTGCATTGCAACAAAAACACCACCGGAGGCACTATTAAATCGGCAGCCGTTCATTTCAAACGGCTGGATGTATTTCCAATGGTAGCTGCATTGCCGCAAAAACGCCAATGGAGGGCAGTCATTAAATCGGCAGCCGTTCATTTCCAACGGCTCAATGTATTTCCAATGGTAGCTGCATTGCCCCAAAAACGCCAACTGAGGGAACTCATTAAATCGGCAGACGTTCATTTCGAATGGCTGGATGTATTTCAGATGGTAGCTACATTGCCGCAAAAACGCCACCTGAGGGAGCTCATAAGTCGGCAGACGTTCATATCCTACGGGTCAATGTATTTTCAATGGTAGCTGCATTGCCTCAAAAACGCCATCGGAGGGCACTCATTAAATAGGCGGCTGTTCGGTTTCAAACGGCTAGATGTATTTCCAATGGTAGCTGCATTGCTGCAAAAATGCCACCGAGAGCACTCATTAAATCAGTGGGCGTTCATTTCCAACGGTTCAATGTATTTCCAATGGTAGCTGCATTGCCACAAAAACTTCACCGGGGGGCACTCATTCAATTGGCTGCCGTTCATTTCGAACGGCTGGAGGTATATCAGTTGGTAGCTGCATTGCCGCAAAATGCCACCGGAGGGCATTTATTTAATTGGCTGTCATTGATTTCCAACGGCTCAATGTGTTTCCAATGATAGCTGCATTGCCGCAACAAGGCCACCGGGGGGCACTCATTAAATCGGCGGCCGTTCATTTCCAACGGCTCAATGTATTTCCAATGGTAGCTGCATTGCCACAAAAATGCCACCGGAGGGCACTTATTAAATCGGCCGCCTTTCATTTCCAAAGGCTCGATATATATCCAATGGTAGCTGCATTGCAACAAAAACACCACCGGAGGCACTATTAAATCGGCAGCCGTTCATTTCAAACGGCTGGATGTATTTCCAATGGTAGCTGCATTGCCGCAAAAACGCCACCGGGGGCTCTCATTAAATCGGCGGCAGTTCATTTTCAATGGCTGGATGTGTTTCCAATGGTAGCTGCATTGCCTCAAAAACGCCACCGGAGGGTTCTCATTAAATCGGTGGGCATTCATTTCCAAAAGCTGAATGTATTTCCGATGTTAGCTGCATTGCCGCAAAAACGCCACCGAGGGCATCTATTAAATTGGCGGCCGTTCATTTCCAACAGCTCAATGTATTTCCAATGGTAGCTGCATTGCCGCAAAAATGCCACCGGAGGGCACTGATTAAATCGGCCGCCTTTCATTTCCAAAGGTTAGATATATTTCCAATGGTAGCAGCATTGCCCCAACAACGCCACCGGAGGGCACTCTTTAGGTCAGCGGCTATTCATTTCGAGCGGCTGGATGTATTTCCAATGGTAGCTGCATTGCCGCAAAAACACCACCGGAGATTAATCATTGAATCGGCAGCCGTTCATTTCGAACGGCTGAATGTATTTCAAATGGTAGCTGCATTAGCGCAAAAACGCCACCAGAGAGCACTCATTAAATCGGTGGGCGTTCATTTCCAACGGCTCAATGTATTTCCAATGGTAGCTGCATTGCCACAAAAATGCCACCAGGGGGCTCTCATTCAATTGGCTGCCGTTCATTTCGAACGGCTGGAGGTATTTCAGTTGGTAGCTGCATTGCCGCTTAATGCCACCGGAGGGCACTCATTAAATCGGCGGTTGTTCATTTCGAACGGCGGGATGTACTTCCAATGGTAGCTGCATTGCCGCAAAAACGCCACCGGAGGGCACTCATTAAATCGGTGGCCGTTAATTTCCAACGGCTCATTGTATTTCCAATGGTAGCTGCATTGCCGCAAAAACGCAAACTGAGGGCACTCATTAAATTGGCGGCCGTTCATTTCGAATGGCTGGATGTATTTCCAATGGTAGCTGCATTGCCGCAAAGACGCCACCTGAGGGCACTCATTAAATCGGTCGCCATTCTTTTCGAACGGCTCAATGTGTTTCCAATGGTAGCTGCATTGCCGCAACAACGCCACCGGGGGGCACTCATTAAATCGGCGGCCGTTTATTTTGAATGGCTGGATGTATTTCCAATGGTGGCTGAATTGCCGCAAAAACGCCACCAGGGGCACTCATTAAATAGGCAGGCGTTCATTTCCAACAATTCAATGTATTTCCAATGGTATCTGCATTGCCGCAAAAACGCCACCGGAGGGAACTCATTAAATCGGCGGCCGGTCATTTTGAATGGCTGGATGTATTTCAGATGGTAGCTACATTGCCGCAAAAACGCCACCTGAGGGAGCTAATAAGTCGGCAGACGTTCATTTCCTACGGCTCAATGTATTTTCAATGGTAGCTGCATCGCCGCAAAAACGCCATCGGAGGGCACTCATTAAATAGGCGGCTGTTCGGTTTCAAACGGCTGGATGTATTTCCAATGGTAGCTGCATTGCTGCAAAAATGCCACCGGAGAGCACTCATTAAATCAGTGGGTGTTCATTTCCAACGGTTCAATGTATTTCCAATGGTAGCTGCATTGCCACAAAAACTTCACCGGGGGGCACTCATTCAATTGGCTGCCGTTCATTTCGAACGGCTGGAGGTATATCAGTTGTTAGCTGCATTGCCGCAAAATGCCACCGGATGGCACTCTTAAATCGGCGGTTGTTCATTTCGAACGGCGGGATGTACTTCCAATGGTAGCTGCATTGCCGCAAAAACGCCACCTGAGGGCACTCATTAAATTGGCGGTTGTTCATTTCCAACGGCTGGATGTATTTCCAATGGTAGCTGCATTGCCGCAAAAACGCCACCTGAGGGTACTCATTAAATCGACGGTTGTTCATTTCCGACGGCTGGATGTATTTCCAATGGTAGCTGAATTGCCGCAAAAACGCAACCGGAGGGCACTCATTAAATTGGCGGCCGTTCATTTCGAAAGGCTGGATGTATTTCCAATGGTAGCTGCATTGCAGCAAAAACGCAACGGAGGGCATTTATTTAATTGGCTGTCATTGATTTCCAACGGCTCAATGTGTTTCCAATGATAGCTGCATTGCCGCAACAAGGCCACCGGGGGGCACTCATTAAATCGGCGGCCGTTCATTTCCAACGGCTCAATGTATTTCCAATGGTAGCTGCATTGCCGCAAAAACGCCACCTGAGGGCACTCATTAAATCGGCCGCCTTTCATTTCCAAAGGCTCGATATATTTTCAATGGTAGCTGCATTGCAACAAAAACACCACCGGAAGCACTATTAAATCGGCAGTCGTTCATTTTAAACGGCTGGATGTATTTCCAATGGTAGCTGCATTGCCGCAAAAACGCCACCGGGGGCACTCATTAAATCGGCGGCAGTTCATTTTGAATGGCTGGATGTGTTTCCAATGGTAGCTGCATTGCCTCAAAAACGCCACCGGAGGGTTCTCATTAAATCGGTGGGCATTCATTTCCAAAAGCTGAATGTATTTCCAATGTTAGCTGCATTGCCGCAAAAACGCCAACGAGGGCATCTATTAAATTGGCGGCCGTTCATTTCCAACGGCTCAATGTATTTCCAATGGTAGCTGCATTGCCGCAAAAATGCCACCGGAGGGCACTGATTAAATCGGCCGCCTTTCATTTCCAAAGGTTAGATATATTTCCAATGGTAGCAGCATTGCCCCAACAACGCCACCGGAGGGCACTCTTTAGGTCAGCGGCTATTCATTTCGAGCGGCTGGATGTATTTCCAATGGTAGCTGCATTGCCGCAAAAACACCACCGGAGATTAATCATTAAATCGGCAGCCGTTCCTTTCGAACGGCTGAATGTATTTCCAATAGTAGCTGCATTAGCGCAAAAACGCCACCAGAGAGCACTCATTAAATCGGTGGGCGTTCATTTCCAACGGCTCAATGTATTTCCAATGGTAGCTGCATTGCCACAAAAATGCCACCAGGGGGCTCTCATTCAATTGGCTGCCGTTCATTTCGAACGGCTGGAGGTATTTCAGTTGGTAGCTGCATTGCCGCTTAATGCCACCGGAGGGCACTCATTAAATCGGCGGTTGTTCATTTCGAACGGCGGGAATTACTTCCAAAGGTAGCTGCATTGCCGCAAAAACGCCACCAGAGAGCACTCATTAAATCGGTGGGCGTTCATTTCCAACGGTTCAATGTATTTCCAATGGTAGCTGCATTGCCCCAAAAACGCCAACTAAGGGGACCCATTAAATCGGTAGACGTTCATTTCGAATGGCTGGATGTATTTCAGATGGTAGCTACATTGCCGCAAAAACGCTACCTGAGGGAGCTCATAAGTCGGCAGACGTTCATTTCCTACGGCTCAATGTATTTTCAATGGCAGCTGCATTGCCGCAAAAACGCCATCGGAGGGCACTCATTAAATAGGCGGCTGTTCGGTTTCAAACGGCTGGATGTATTTCCAATGGTAGCTGCATTGCTGCAAAAATGCCACCGGAGAGCACTCATTAAATGAGTGGGCGTTCATTTCCAACGGTTCAATGTATTTCCAATGGTAGCTGCATTGCCACAAAAACTTCACTGGGGGCACTCATTCAATTGGCTGCCGTTCATTTCGAACGGCTGGAGGTATATCAGTTGGTAGCTGCATTGCCGCAAAATGCCACCGGAGGGCACTCATTAAATCGGCGGTTGTTCATTTCGAACGGCGGGATGTACTTCCAATGGTAGCTGCATTGCCGCAAAAACGCCACCTGAGGGCACTCATTAAATCGGCGGTTGTTCATTTCCAACGGCTGGATGTATTTCCAATGGTAGCTGCATTGCCGCAAAAACGCCACCTGAGGGTACTCATTAAATCGACGGTTGTTCATTTCCGACGGCTGGATGTATTTCCAATGGTAGCTGAATTGCCGCAAAAACGCAACGGAGGGCATTTATTTAATTGGCTGTCATTGATTTCCAACGGCTCAATGTGTTTCCAATGATAGCTGCATTGCCGCAACAAGGCCACCGGGGGGCACTCATTAAATCGGCGGCCGTTCATTTCCAACGGCTCAATGTATTTCCAATGGTAGCTGCATTGCCGCAAAAACGCCACCGGAGGGCACTCATTAAATCGGCCGCCTTTCATTTCCAAAGGCTCGATATATTTCCAATGGTAGCTGCATTGCAACAAAAACACCACCGGAGGCACTATTAAATCGGCAGCCGTTCATTTCAAACGGCTGGATGTATTTCCAATGGTAGCTGCATTGCCGCAAAAACGCCACCGGGGGCACTCATTAAATCGGCGGCAGTTCATTTTGAATGGCTGGATGTGTTTCCAATGGTAGCTGCATTGCCGCAAAAACGCCACCGGAGGGTTCTCATTAAATCGGTGGGCATTCATTTCCAAAAGCTGAATGTATTTCCAATGTTAGCTGCATTGCCGCAAAAACGCCACTGAGGGCATCTATTAAATTGGCGGCCGTTCATTTCCAACGGCTCAATGTATTTCCAATGTTAGCTGCATTGCCGCAAAAACGCCACCGAGGGCATCTATTAAATTCTCGGCCGTTCATTTCCAACGGCTCAATGTATTTCCAATGGTAGCAGCATTGCCCCAACAACGCCACCGGAGGGCACTCTTTAGGTCAGCGGCTATATTCATTTCGAGCGGCTGGATGTATTTCCAATGGTAGCTGCATTAGCGCAAAAACGCCACCAGAGAGCACTCATTAAATCGGTGGGCGTTCATTTCCAACGGCTCAATGTATTTCCAATGGTAGCTGCTTTGCCACAAAAATGCCACCAGGGGGCTCTCATTCAATTGGCTGCCGTTCATTTCGAACGGCTCGAGGTATTTCAGTTGGTAGCTGCATTGCCGCTTAATGCCACCGGAGGGCACTCATTAAATCGGCGGTTGTTCATTTCGAACGGCGTGATGTACTTCCAGTGCTAGCTGCATTGCCGCAAAAACGCCACCGGAGGGCACTCATTAAATCGGCGGGCGTTCATTTCAAGCGGCGGGATGTATTTCCAATGGTAGCTGCATTGCCGCAAAAACTTCACCGGAGGGCACTCATTAAATCGGTCGCCTTTCTTTTCGAACGGCTCAATGTGTTTCCAATGGTAGCTGCATTGCCACAAAAATGCCACCAGGGGGCTCTCATTCAATTGGCTGCCGTTCATTTAAACGGCTGGAGGTATTTCAGTTGGTAGCTGCATTGCCGCTTAATGCCACCGGAGGGCACTCATTAAATCGGCGGTTGTTCATTTCGAACGGCGGGATGTACTTCCAATGGTAGCTGCATTGCCGCAAAAACGCCACCGGAGGGCACTCATTAAATCGGTGGCCGGTAATTTCCAACGGCTCAATGTATTTCCAATGGTAGCTGCATTGCTGCAAAAAACGCAAACTGAGGGCACTCATTAAATTGGCGGCCGTTCATTTCGAATGGCTGGATGTATTTCCAATGGTAGCTGCATTGCCGCAAAGACGCCACCGGGGGACACTCATTAAATCGGCGGCCGTTTATTTTGAATGGCTGGATGTATTTCCAATGGTGGCTGAATTGCCGCAAAAACGCCACTGAGGGCACTCATTAAATAGGCAGGCGTTCATTTCCAACAATTCAATGTATTTCCAATGGTATCTGCATTGCCGCAAAAACGCCACCGGAGGGAACTCATTAAATCGGCGGCCGGTCATTTCCAACGACTCAATGTATTTCCAATGGTAGCTGCATTGCCACAAAAACGCCACCGGGGGGCACTCATTCAATTGGCTGCCGTTCATTTCGAACGGCTGGATGTATTTCAGTTGGTAGCTGCATTGCCGCAAAATGCCACCGGAGGGCACTCATTAAATTGGAGGTTGTTCATTTCCAATGGCTGGATGTATTTCCAATGGTAGCTGCATTGCCGCAAAAACGCCACCAGAGAGCAGTCATTAAATCGGTGGGCGTTCATTTCCAACGGCTCAATGTATTTCCAATGGTAACTGCATTGCCACAAAAATGCCACCAGGGGGCACTCATTCAATTGGCTGCCGTTCATTCCGAACGGCTGGAGGTATTTCAGTTGGTAGCTGCATTGCCGCATAATGCCACCGGAGGGCACTCATTAAATCGGCGGTTGTTCATTTCGAACGGCTGGATGTACTTCCAATCGTAGCTGCATTGCCGCAAAAACGCCACCGGAGGGCACTCATTAAATCGGCGGGCGTTCATTTCAAGCGGCGGGATGTACTTCCAATGGTAGCTGCATTGCCGCAAAAACGCCACCGGAGGGCACTCATTAAATCGGTGGCCGTTGATTTCCGATGGCTCAATGTATTTCCAAGGGTAGCTGCATTGCCGCAAAAACGCAAACTGAGGGCACTCATTAAATTGGTGGCCGTTCATTTCGAATGGCTGGATGTATTTCCATGGTAGCTGCATTGCCGCAAAGACGCCACCTGAGGGCACTCATTAAATCGGTCGCCTTTCTCTTCGAACGGCTCAATGTGTTTCCAATGGTAGCTGCATTGCCACAAAAATGCCACCAGGGGGCTCTCATTCAATTGGCTGCCGTTCATTTAAACGGCTGGAGGTATTTCAGTTGGTAGCTGCATTGCCGCTTAATGCCACCGGAGGGCACTCATTAAATCGGCGGTTGTTCATTTCGAACGGCGGGATGTACTTCCAATGGTAGCTGCATTGCCGCAAAAACGCCACCGGAGGGCACTCATTAAATCGGCGGGCGTTCATTTCAAGCAGCGGGATGTACTTCCAATGGTAGCTGCATTGCCGCAAAAACTTCACCGGAGGGCACTCATTAAATCGGTGGCCGGTAATTTCCAACGGCTCAATGTATTTCCAATGGTAGCTGCATTGCTGCAAAAACGCAAACTGAGGGCACTCATTAAATTGGCGGCCGTTCATTTCGAATGGCTGGATGTATTTCCAATGGTAGCTGCATTGCCGCAAAGACGCCACCGGGGGACACTCATTAAATCGGCGGCCGTTTATTTTGAATGGCTGGATGTATTTCCAATGGTGGCTGAATTGCCGCAAAAACGCCACTGAGGGCACTCATTAAATAGGCAGGCGTTCATTTCCAACAATTCAATGTATTTCCAATGGTATCTGCATTGCCGCAAAAACGCCACCGGAGGGAACTCATTAAATCGGCGGCCGGTCATTTCCAACGACTCAATGTATTTCCAATGGTAGCTGCATTGCCACAAAAACGCCACCGGGGGGCACTCATTCAATTGGCTGCCGTTCATTTCGAACGGCTGGATGTATTTCAGTTGGTAGCTGCATTGCCGCAAAATGCCACCGGAGGGCACTCATTAAATTGGAGGTTGTTCATTTCCAATGGCTGGATGTATTTCCAATGGTAGCTGCATTGCCGCAAAAACGCCACCAGAGAGCAGTCATTAAATCGGTGGGCGTTCATTTCCAACGGCTCAATGTATTTCCAATGGTAACTGCATTGCCACAAAAATGCCACCAGGGGGCACTCATTCAATTGGCTGCCGTTCATTCCGAACGGCTGGAGGTATTTCAGTTGGTAGCTGCATTGCCGCATAATGCCACCGGAGGGCACTCATTAAATCGGCGGTTGTTCATTTCGAACGGCGGGATGTACTTCCAATGGTAGCTGCATTGCCGCAAAAACGCCACCGGAGGGCACTCATTAAATCGGCGGGCGTTCATTTCAAGCGGCGGGATGTACTTCCAATGGTAGCTGCATTGCCGCAAAAACGCCACCGGAGGGCACTCATTAAATCGGTGGCCGTTGATTTCCAACGGCTCAATGTATTTCCAAGGGTAGCTGCATTGCCGCAAAAACGCAAACTGAGGGCACTCATTAAATTGGTGGCCGTTCATTTCGAATGGCTGGATGTATTTCCATGGTAGCTGCATTGCCGCAAAGACGCCACCTGAGGGCACTCATTAAATCGGTCGCCTTTCTTTTCGAACGGCTCAATGTGTTTCCAATGGTAGCTGCATTGCCACAAAAATGCCACCAGGGGGCTCTCATTCAATTGGCTGCCGTTCATTTAAACGGCTGGAGGTATTTCAGTTGGTAGCTGCATTGCCGCTTAATGCCACCGGAGGGCACTCATTAAATCGGCGGTTGTTCATTTCGAACGGCGGGATGTACTTCCAATGGTAGCTGCATTGCCGCCAAAACGCCACCGGAGGGAGCTCATTAAATCGGCGGGCGTTCATTTCAAGCGGCGGGATGTACTTCCAATGGTAGCTGCATTGCCGCAAAAACTTCACCGGAGGGCACTCATTAAATCGGTGGCCGGTAATTTCCAACGGCTCAATGTATTTCCAATGGTAGCTGCATTGCTGCAAAAACGCAAACTGAGGGCACTCATTAAATTGGCGGCCGTTCATTTCGAATGGCTGGATGTATTTCCAATGGTAGCTGCATTGCCGCAAAGACGCCACCTCAGGGCACTCATTAAATCGGTCGCCGTTCTTTTCGAACGGCTCAATGTGTTTCCAATGGTAGCTGCATTGCAGCAGCAACGCCACCGGGGGGCACTCATTAAATCGGCGGCCGTTTATTTTGAATGGCTGGATGTATTTCCAATGGTGGCATAATTGCCGCAAAAACGCCACCGGGGGGCACTCATTCAATTGGCTGCCGTTCATTTCGAACGGCTGGATGTATTTCAGTTGGTAGCTGCATTGCCGCAAAATGCCACCGGAGGGCACTCATTAAATTTGAGGTTGTTCATTTCCAATGGCTGGATGCAATTCCAATGGTAGCTGCAATGCCGCAAAACGCCACCGGATTGCACTCATTAAATCGGCGGTTGTTCATTTCGAACGGCGGGATGTACTTCCAGTCGTAGCTGCATTGCCGCAAAAACACCACCTAAGGGCACTCATTAAATCAGCGGTTGTTCACTTCCAACGGCAGGATGTATTTCCAATTCAGATTCAGATTCAGATTCATATCTACTTTATTGTCATTCTAGTACACGTGTATACAGAACGAAATGTCGATGCATCTGACCCCCACAGTTTCCTTGAATGTACAGATATAAATAATGTTGTATTGTATTTTGGCTACGTGTAGTATTTTACCATAGTGCCGATAGTGCAAGAAGAGTAGCTAACCCGATGTGCAAAATGGGCAGTCAGGTTAACAAGTCAGGTACACAGTAACATTAACACTGTAACAATAACGCTGTAATTACAATAGTGCAGAGAGCAATGTGCAAGGAGTGGCAAGCTATAAAAATAACTGCCAGTAGTGCAAAAGTCAGATTAGCCGCCGTTTAGATTTAAGTTAACTATATGTTAGATTGACCATTTAACAGTCTAATGGCCAGGGGGACTAGACTATTGCGGAGCCTGGTGGTCCTGCACCGCACACTGCAGTACCTCTTCCCAGAGGCTAGCAGAGTGAACAGTCCATGATGGGGGTGAGAGGGGTCCCCGGTAATGTTTTTTGCATGGGATAGGCAGTGCTTCTGGCCAATGTCCTGAATGGAGGGAAGTGTAGTCCCGATTATTTTCTCTGCTGTCCTCGTTACCCTCCTCACACTACCCCAGTCGGTAGCGCTGCAGCCTCCACACCACACAGAGATACAGTTAGTCAGGATACTCTCTATGGTGCCCCTGTAGAATGTAATGAGGGAGGGTGGGGGCAGGTGGGCTCTCCTCATCCTCCGCAGGAAGTACAGGCGCTGCTGTGCCCTCTTAACCAGTGATGCAGTGTTTACGGACCAGGTGAGTTTGTTTGTAATGTGCACCCCTAGGAACTTGATACTGCTGACAACCTCCACAGCCTTGTTGTTGATGCAAAGTGGGGCATGGTTGGGCTGGTTTTTCCTAAAGTCGACAATGATCTCTTTAGTTTTGTCGACATTCAGGACCAGGCTGTTGTCCCTGCACCAGCCCACCAACTGCTCCACCTCCTCTCTGTAGGCCAGATCGTTGTCATCCCTGATGAGGCCCACCACTGTTGTGTCGTCAGCATACTTCACGATGTGGTTTGTGGCGGACCTAGGGACGCAGTCGTGTGTCATCAAGGTGAACAGCAAGGGGCTTAGGACGCAGCCTTGGGGGGAGCCCGTGCTGAGGTAGATGACATCTGAACTGTTCTGACCTATCCGCACTGATTGGGGTCTGTCACAGAAGTCCAGCAGCCAGTTCCGCAGGGGGGTGTTGAAACCCAGGAGTCTCATTTTGTCAACCAGATGTTGTGGGATGATGGTGTTGAATGCTGAACTGAAGTCCAGGAACAGCATCCGCACATGGGTGTTCTTCTCCTCTAGATGTGTCAGGCTCAGGTGAAGCGCAGAGGAGATGGCATCCCTGGTGGAGCGGTTTGTCCTGTAGGCAAACTGAAAGGGGTCGAATGAGGAGGGGAGACTGGAGGTGATGTGCTCTTTAACCAGTCTCTCAAAGCACTTCATTATGATAGGAGTCAGTGCAACGGGCCGGTAATCGTTGAGTGATAAGATCTGGGGTTTCTTTGGCACTGGGATGATGTTGGCAAATTTGAAGCATGATGGTACTTTGGCTTGGTCTAGCGAGGTGTTGAAAATGTCTGTTAGTACACAAGCCAGCTGATCGGCGCACTCCCTAAGTACCCGCCCCGGAATGTTGTCCGGGCCTGGAGCCTTCCTTGTGTTGACCCTTCTCAGGGTCTTCCTCACGTCAGATGAGTCCAGGTGGAGTGCTCTTTCGTCCTGATTTGGAACCGCTTTCGCTGCAGGGGTGCCGTTTTGTGCCTCGAACCTTCCAAAGAATTTGTTGAGGTCATTCAGAAAGTCCATGCTAGTGTTCTGCACTGGGGCGGTGGTTGACTTGTAACTGGTGATGGCCTGAATGCCTTTCCACATATCCCTGGTGTTGGTTGTGCTGAGGAAACGTTCCTGGATTGCCGCAAAACGCCACCGGAGGGCACTCATTAAATCGGCGGGCGATCATTTTGAGCGGCGGGATGTACTTCCAATGGTAGCTGCATTGCCGCAAAAACGCCACCGGAGGGAACTCATTAAATCGGTGGCCGTTAATTTCCAACGGCTGAATGTATTTCCAATGGTAGCTGCATTGCCGCAAAAACGCCAACTGAGGGAACTCATTAAATCGGTGGCCCTTCATTTCGAATGGCTGGATGTTTTTCCAATGGTAGCTGCATTGCCGCTAAAACGCCACCTGAGGGAGCTCATAAGTCGGCGGCCGTTCATTTCCAACGGCTCAATGTATTTTTTAATGGTAGCTTCATTGCCGCAAAAACGCCACCGGAGGGCACTCATTAAATCGTCGGCCGTTAATTTCCAACAGCTGGATGTATTTCCAATGGTAGCTGTATTGCCGCAAAAACGCCATCGGAGGGCACTCATTAAATAGGCGGCTGTTCGGTTTCAAACGGCTGGATGTATTTCCAATGGTAGCTGCATTGCTGCAAAAATGCCACCGGAGGGCATTCATTAAATCGGTGGCCGTTAATTTCCAACGGCTCAATGTATTTCCAATGGCAGTTGCAGTGCCGAAAATCCCCAACTGAGTGCACTCATTAAATCGGCGGCTGTTCATTACCAACGGCTCAATGTATTTTCAATGGTAGCTGCATTGCCCCAACAATGCCACCGGAGGGCACTCTTTAAGTCAGATGCCATTCATTTAGAACGGCTGGATGTATTTTCAATGGTAGCTGCATTGCCGCAAAAACGCCACCGGAGGGTTCTCATTAAATCGGCGGCCGTTCATTTCGAACGGCTGGATGGATTTCCAATGCTAGCTGCATTGCCGCAAAAACGCCACCGGAGGGCACTCATAAATCGGTGGCCGTTCATTTCCAACGGCTGAATGTATTTCCAATGTTAGCTGCATTGCCGCAAAAACGCCACCAAGGGCATTTCTAAATTGGCAGCCGTTCATTTCCAACGGCTCAATGTGTTTCCAACGGTAGCTGCATTGCTGCAAAAAACGCCACCGAGGGGCACTCATTAAATTGGCGGCCGTTCATTTTGAATGGCTGGATATATTTCCTATGGTGGCTGAATTGCTGCAAAAACGCCACCGAGGGCACTCATTGAATTGGCAGGCGTTCATTTCCAACAATTCAATGTATTCCCAATCGTAGCAGCATTGCCGCAAAAACGCCACCGGAGGGAACTCATTAAATTGGCGGCCGTTCATTTCCAACGGCTCAATGTATTTTCAATGGTAGCTGCATTTCCCCAACAACGCCACTGGAGGGCACTCTTTAAGTCAGCGGCCATTCATTTCGAACGGCTGGATGTATTTCCAATGGTAGCTGCATTGCCCCAACAACGCCACCGGAGGGCACTCTTTAAGTCAGCGGCCATTCATTTCGAACAGCTGGATGTATTTCCAATGGTAGATGCATTGCGGCAAAAACGCCACCGAAGGGCATTCATTAAATCGGCAGCCGTTCATTTCGATTGGCTGGATGTATTTTCAATGGTAGCTGCATTGCCGCAAAAACGCCACCGGAGGGTTCTCATTAAATCGGTGGGCCTTCATTTCCAACGGCTGAATGTATTTCCAATGTTAGCTGCATTCCCGCAAAAACGCCACCGAGGGCATTCATTAAATTGGCGGCCGTTCATTTCCAACGGCTCAATGTTTTTCCAATGGTAGCTGCATTGCCGCAAAAACGCCACCAGAGGGCACTCTTTAAATCGGCCGCCTTTCATTTCCAAAGGTTCGATGTATTTCCAATGGTAGCTGCATTGCCGCTAAAACGCCACCGGGGGGCAGTCATTAAATCGGCGGCCCTTCATTTTGAATGGCTCGATGTATTTCCAATGCTGGCTGAATTGCCGCAAAAACGCCACCGGAGGGCACTCATTGAATTGGCAGGCGTTCATTTCCAACAATTCAATGTATTTCCGATGGGTAGCTGCATTGCCGCAAAAACGCCACCGGAGGGAACTCATTAAATCGGTGGCCGTTCATTTCCAACGGCTCAATGTATTTTCAATGGTAGCTGCATTGCCCCAACAACGCCACTGGAGGGCACTCTTTAAGTCAGCGGCCATTCATTTCGAACGGCTGGATGTATTTCCAATGGTAGCTGCATTGCCGCAAAAACGCCACCGGAGGGCATTCGTTAAATCGGCAGCCGTTCATTTCGAACGGCTGGATGTATTACCAATGCTAGCTTCATTGCCGCTGTAGGAGAAAATGTAGGTTCGATAATCTTTTAAGTCTTCTTTCGTGATTGAATTAAGTACATCGGAAACCAGCCATGAGGGGGAGCCTTTTATTTCGTCATCCCAAAAGAACTCAGAGAACTCCAGACATAACAATGCTTTTATAGCTTCAGTTTGAGTACAACCCATAAGCGGCCCTAGTCCTCAGTAATCAACAAGGAAGATGCTGTCGTACCCTTATTAGGACATGTTGTTCGCCTCAGTTTGCTCAGAGAGTCCTTGAAGAAGGGCCTTGCAGGTCTCATGCCCTTTTAGGGAAACTCAACTGTCTTGCCAAGGATCTTCTCGAATGATGTCAACATTCCCTCACTACTGTAAGCAATGTAAGCAAGTCTTTCTACATTTCTAAATGTAAGCAACTCTATTCTACAAATGCAAGTCTATTTTCCACAACACCGCAAAAATGCCACCGGAGGGCACTCATTAAATCGGCGGCTGTTCATTTCCAACGGCTGGATGTATTTCCAATGGTAGCTGCATTGCCGCAAAAATGCCACCGGAGGGCACTCATTAAATCGGTGGCCGTTAATTTCCAACGGCTCAATGTCTTTCCAATGGTAGATGCATTGCCACAAAAACGCCAACTGAGGGGACACATTAAATCGGTTGCCGTTCATTTCCAACGGCTGGATGTATTTCCAATGGTAGTTGCATTGCCGCAAAAACGCCACCTGGGCGCTGTTCATTTCGAACGGCTTGATGTATTTCCAATGGTAGCTGCATTGCTGCAAAAACGCCACCGGAGGGTACTCATTAAATCGGCGGCTGTTCATTTCCAATGGGCGGATGTATTTCCAATGGTAGCTGCCTTGCTGCAAAAACGCCATCGAGGGCATTCATTAAATAGGCGGCCGTTCATTTCCAACTTCTCATTGTATTTCCAATGGTAGCTGCATTGCTGCAAACACGCAACCGGAGACACTCATTAAATCGGCTGCCGTTCATTTCCAACGGCTCGATGTAGTTCCAATGGGTGCTGCATTGCCCCAAAAACGCCACTGGAGGGAACTCGTTAAATTGGCGACCGTTCATTTCCAATGACTCATTGTATTTCCAATGGTAGCTGCATTGCTGCAAAAACGCAACCGGAGACACTCATTAAATCGGCTGCTGTTCATTTCCAACAGCTTGATGTATTTGTTAGCCCATTTGTAGCAATGACAATAAAGGTATGTTCTATTCTATTCTATTCTATTTCCAATGGTAGTTGCATTGCCGCAAAAAGCGACCGGAGGGATCTCATTAAATCGGCGGCCGTTCATTTCCAACGGCTCGATGTATTTCCAATGCTAAGTGCATTGCTGCAAGAATGCCACCGGAGGGCACTCATTAAATCGGCGGCTGTTCATTTCGAACAGCTGGATGTATTTTAGCTGCATTGCCGCAAAAACGCCACCGGAGGGCACTCATTAAATCAGCGGCCGTTCATTTCGAATGGCTGGATGTATTTCCAACGGTAGCTGCATTGCCGCAAAAATGCCACTGGAGGGCACACCTTTTAATCGGCGGCCGTTCATTTCCAACGGCTGGATGTAGTTCCAATGGTAGTTGCATTGCCGCAAATACGCCACCTGGGCGCTCATTAAATCTGCGGCTGTTCATTTCGAACGGCTTGATGTATTTCCAATGGTAGCTGCATTGCTGCAAAAACGCCACCGGAGGGTACTCATTAAATCGGCGGCTGTTCATTTCCAATGGGCGGATGTATTTCCAATGGTAGCTGCCTTGCTGCAAAAACGCCATCGAGGGCATTCATTAAATAGGCGGCCGTTCATTTCCAACTGCTCATTGTATTTCCAATGGTAGCTGCATTGCTGCAAAAACGCAACCGGAGACACTCATTAAATCGGCTGCCGTTCATTTCCAACGGCTCGATGTAGTTCCAATGGGTGCTGCATTGCCCCAAAAACGCTACTGGAGGGAACTCATTAAATTGGTGACCGTTCATTTCCAATGATTCATTGTATTTCCAATGGTAGCTGCATTGCTGCAAAAACGCAAGCGGAGACATTCATTAAATCGGCTGCCGTTCATTTCCAACAGCTTGATGTATTTCCAATGGTTGTTGCATTGCCGCAAAAAGCGACCGGAGGGATCTCATTAAATCGGCGGCTATTCATTTCCAACGGCTCGATGTATTTCCAATGCTAAGTGCATTGCTGCAAGAATGCCACCGGAGGGCACTCATTAAATCGGCGGCTGTTCATTTCGAACAGCTTGACGTATTTCCAATGGTGGCTTCATTGCCCCAAAAACGCCACCGGAGGGATTTCATTAAATCGGCGGACGTTCATTTCCAACAGCTCATTGTATTTCCATTGGTAGCTGCATTTCCTCAAAAACGCCACCGAGGGCACACATTTATTCGGCGGCCGTTCATTTCCAACGGCACGAAGTATTTCCAATGGTAGTTGCATTGCCCCAAAGACGCCACCGGAGGGCATTCATTAAATCGGTGGCTGTTCATATCCAACGGCTCATTGTATTTCCAATGGTAGCTGCATTGCCGCAAAAACGCCACCGGAGACAGTCATTAAATCGGCTTCCGTTCATTTTCAACGGCTGGATGTATTTCCAATGGTAGCTGCATTGCCGCAAAAACGCCACCGGAGGGAACTCATTAAATCGGCAGCTGTTCATTTCGAACAGCTTGACGTATTTCCAATGGTGACTTAATTGCCGCAAAAACGCCACCGGTGGGCACTCATTAAATCGGCGGCCGTTCATTTCCAACGGCTCGATGTATTTCCAATGGTAAGTGCATTGCCGCATGAACGCCACCGGAGGGCACTCATTAAATCGGGGGCTGTTCATTTCGAACAGCTCGATGTATTTCCAATGGTAGCTAAATTGCCGCAAGAACGCCACCGGAGGGCACTCATTAAATCGGCGGCTGTTCATTTCGAACAGCTTGACATATTTCCAATGGTGGCTTCATTGCCCCCAAAACGCCACCGGAGAGCACTCATTAAATCGGCGGCGGTTCATTTCCAACGGCACGAAGTATTTCCAATGGTAGTTGCATTCTCCCAAAAACGCCACCGGAGGGCACTCATTAAATCGGTGGCTGTTCATATCCAACGGCTCATTGTATTTCCAATGGTAGCTGCATTGCCGCAAAAACGCCACTGGAGACAGTCATTAAATCGGCTTCCGTCCATTTTCAACGGCTGGATGTATTTCCAATGGTAGCTGCATTGCCGAAAAAACGCCACCGGAGGGCACTCATTAAGTAGGCGGCAGTTGTTGTGCCCAAATCCGACTCCTGTGCAAATTCCTCCCCCCCTTCGCGTGAACGCGCATTCTGCTGCGCTTCCAACAAAAGCGATCGTATTCTATATAAAACGCTTATTAAAACAATAAAGCGAGCTAATTCTAACAATTGGGAGATCCTTGTCAATATAACGCGTTTATTTAAACAATAAAGCGCTATTGTATTCTACAAATTGCGTCCGTCAACGCGGATGCAAAAGTTACAATTGTAAATGTACACTTCCGACAAAAGCGATCGTATTCTATATAATACGCTATTTTAAAAAATAAAGTGAGCTAATCATAACAATTGGGAGATCCTAGTCTATATAACGTGTTTATTCAAACAATAAAGTGCGATCGTATTCTACAAAATGCGTTTGTTAACGCAGATGAAAAATTCACCAACGTTAATGTACGCCAGACCTGGGCACTCCGGTCCTGGAGGGCCATATGTTCTGCATGATTTTTGAGGTTTCTCTGATCCAATACAGGGGATTCCAATCACCAGTATCGTTAACGAGCACTTGCTAGCTTGCTAACGAGGTTATAATTTGTATCACCTGAGTTAAAGAAGAGCAAACTTCAAAATCTGGCAGGACGTATGCCCCTCCAGGACCGGAGTGCCCAGGTCTGATATACGCTCACATTTAGGCCAATCCCCTAAAATAGTTTAAAAAAACTGTAGGAGCTAAGAATCACACTATCACAGCAAAGACACTCCGCAATCATTTTGTCTCGGGCTTAAAATGACACAAAGATTTCCCTTTCCATTTCTGAGTTCCGTCCAAAATGTTCCCTTTTTTTTTTGTCCAAGCAATTTGTACTGAAAAAATATTTGACCAAAAAGACCAACATTTAGCACTTTTGAGGTAAAATATTTTATTTAAGTTTATAAGTGCTCCATATGTGTATGTAGATAGATGGATAGACTGGCTGGCTGGCTGGCTGGCTGGCTGGCTGGCTGCTAGACAGACAGATAGAAAGACAGACAGATAGAAAGACAGATGGACAGACGGACAGACGGACGGACGGATGGACAGGCACATAGATTGACAGACATATACAAAGATTGACGGACAGACAGACACAAAATAGCCCTTCTAGAGGGACGTGTCCCTGAGCTAGAGCAGTTTAAAAGGAAAATGTTAGGTGCCGCGGACACCACTGCTAGCGTGGGTTGTAGCGAACCTGCTAGTCCGGTTAGCATTAGCCCTAAACGGCATGCTAATCGAGGTTAGCCAATCCAGTCACATAATAAGTTCAGCCCCCTAGCTAGTCCCACTCCACCCCGGTCTACTGGAGCCCGCACCCTAGTTATAGGTGACTCCATCACCCGTAACATAAAGATTAGCACCCCAGCCACAATTATGTGTATATCTGGGGCCAGAGCCCCCGACATTGAGGCTAATTTGAGGGAGCTGACATGCAAATCTAGACACCAGGACAGGGCTAGCTACACCGATATAGTCATTCACGTCGGCTCTAATGATACTAAAATGAGGCAATCTGAGATTACAAAGGAAAATATTGCTAGGACCTGTAATCTCGCCAGAAAGATGACTCTGCATCTGTAATTGTCTCTGGCCCCTTGCCTGCGAGAGGCAATGATGAGAGGTTTAGCAGACTAGTCTCACTAAACCGGTGGCTGGCAAGTTTCTGTAGTCAGCAGGGATTTAGGTATGTGGATAACTGGCCTGCTTTCTGGGGCCGACCTGACCTGCTTAGGAGAAACGGCCTTCACCCTAACTGGGAAGGTGCTCTCACTCTTTCTAAAAATATATTACTGTTTAAGCCTTCCATGACAGGGTACACTAGTGCAGGCCAGGTCACAGGTGATGAACCTGAGTGAACCTGTGATCACGGGTGTGGAGTCTGTATTGCTAGGGCTAACTAGCGCTATGCTAGATTCACATAGTTTTTGTAGTTTAGAGCGTTCCATTGCCTGCACCACACACCCTGAACTGTACTGTGTTCAATAGCATCTTCTTCTGTGCTTCTTACCTCTGATTTTCCCTTGTTAGGTGAGGAGGGAGAAGAAATAACATTATTTTCTACCACTAGTCATCCTGCTACTCCACCTGTCAACAATATTCCTGTGGTATGGAATTCGGGCCGCATCTGCCGCCATGCAAAGCACAAGACGCAGGACTGGCAGTATAATCCTGTGGAGGTTACCACCAAGGTAACCATAAGGTTCAAAACTCGGGAAAGTGCTCAGCTCAGTCCACAGTGCTGAAGCTTGGCCTTCTGAATATTAGATCACTAGCCTCCAAAGCTTTACTTGTCAACGACCTTATTAATGAAAACAATCATAAACTTGTTGGCCCTTGTGAGACCTGGTTAAAACCAAATGAGTTTGTAGTGTTAAATGAGGCTTCTCCCTCTAACTTTGTCGGAAAGTAAGTTGAAATTTACTCCTGGTACCCCTACTGTTATTAAAACGTTTTAAGCACTTGTTATGAGGTCTTTTATGTCAACACCAATTTATGTAGTTGTTGTGTATCGCCCACCCTGACCATACTTAAATTTTTTGGATGAATTTTCGGAACTGTTAGTAACTTATGCGGACAATGTTGTAATTATTGGTGATTTTAATGTTCACATAAAATCAAATTCACTTGCAAATTCTTTTAAGTCACTGATTGATACATTTGGTTTCAATCAAATAGTTGATGTGCCCACTCATAAAGATGGGAACACTCTAGATCTTGTTCTGACCCGGGGCGTAGTAGCCTCAAATGTTACAGTGTTACCTTATCCTAATGCCATCTCTGATCACGATCTTGTTAAGTGAGAGGTGCTGTTCAATGTTTACAGTAATAAGGAAAATTTAGGTTTTAGCAGTCGCAATATCCGCCCTGCAATGGGATTAACTTTAAAAGAACTATTACCTACGGTAACTGCAGCCTTCCCTTCGTACACTGGGTCTGTTGACTCACTCACAAACAACTTTAATACTGCTTTGGTTAATGTTCTTGTTTCTGTGGCGCCCCTAAGGCATACATTTCGACCTAAGAAGCATACACCTTGGTTTACTGAAGAAACCAGGTCACTCAAACAAGGTTGCAGGAAACTTAAACGAAATTGACGCACTACAAAGCTGGAGGTCTTCCGACTGGCCTGGTGTGACAGCTTGCTGAAATATAAAGTAGCTCTTGCCTCAGCTAAAGCATCGTTTTTCTCTAAGATTATCGTTATACATAAGAGTAATCTGAAATTTTTGTTTGTCACAATTGCGAAACCTTCCAGACAACAACTTAACCCAAATAGCTCTACTTATTCTGCTGATGACTTTATGGAATGTTTTAATAGAAATATTCAACTCATTAGGAATGAAATTTTAAATGTACGCTCTACAACCTCATCCTACCTCAAAAATGTGGAGGTGTTAAGAAAGGAATGTGTCGGCGGTTGTTTAGAAACATTCTCCAGTTTCAATGATTTGTCCTTTGATAGTCTAACACAGATGGTTAGTAGGGCCAAACAAACTACTTGCCTGCTTGATCCGTTTCCAGTTTCATTGGTGAAGGATCTGTTTGGGATCTTAGGACCATCAGTTTAAAATATTATTAATATATCGCTATCCTTGGGTATTATTCCTTTAGCTTTCAAGTCTGCCGTCATTAAACCCTTGCTTAAGCAACCTAACCTTGATCCAGAAAGCCTAGGTAATTATAGGCCAGTGTCAAATCTGCCATTTTTACTTGAAAAGGTCGTTGCACAGCAGCTAAATGACTTTGTGTCAGAAAATACCCTCTTTTGAACTGGCCAGTCAGCATTTAGGGCAAATCACTCTTCTGAGACAGCCCTGGCTAAAGTAACCAATGATCTCCTTTTAGCAATATATTCCGGTGCCTCATCAATGTTACTGCTACTGGATCTCAGTGCTGCTTTTGATACTGTCGACCACAACATATTGCTTGTTCGTCTGGAATGCATTGGTATCTCAGGAACTGTACTCTGGTGTTTTAGGTCCGACCTGTCAGACAGGATGCAACGTGTTAACTAAGGCAATCTGACCTCTAAACACTCTGATGTCCCCTGTGGAACACCACTTGGTGACATTATCTGCAAGTATAATCTTAGTTTCCATTTCTATGCAGATGGCACTCAACTGTATGTGCCACTGGAGACAACTGGACAGTTAAATTTTCAAAATCTGGAGGCTTGCCTTACTGAGATTCAAAGATGGATGTCACTTATTTTTTTGCGCCTTAACCGAGAAAAAAACTGAAATGTCGATTATTGGTCCAGCTCACTGTTGTGAGTTTTTTTTTCCAAACACTGCCCTGAACCTAGACAAATGTAATATCACCCATAGTGACTCGGGTCAAAAATCTAGGTGTTATATTTGATCCTAATCCGTCGTTTCAGTCACACGTGAAAAATATTACTAGAATAGTTTTCTACCACCTCCGTAATATTGCGAAGATTCGTTTGATGCTGTCCAAATCAGATGCAGAGGTTTTAATTCATGCTTTTATTACTTCTCGGCTTGATGACTGTAATGCAGGGGTCGGGAACCTTTTTGACTCAAAGAGCCATAAAAGCAAAAAATATTAATTTTATTTTGGGAAAGAGCCACGCCATATATTATGAGACAAATGTACTAAATTGCTAAACCCGCACCCCAGACAAAAGCTTAGTCTTCAGCACATTTATTTTTGATGATTTGATAAAAATTATGAAAAGAGAATAATGCCAGAGCCCCTGTCCCAAAATCAACAAACATACCACTTGTCTCTTTCTTGCAATTACTCAAGATCGGTTAAACTCCTTTTGACCCTTTTTTTCATATATATTGGTTTCAAAACCAGATGCAAGCAGTTATTGTGTAAAAACGTCACAACATTCTGCAAATAGGGAGCCTGATGAGCTCACTTTTGGCGCAGACAGCGTAGGGCGAGAGATGGGAGGGAGTGCTTGCACTTTTTGCATAGCTCCACCCATCCCTCCCACTCACCCAATCAAATGACTAAGTTCTCTTCCGGTGTTTTAGCGTATTTACAGTTCTGTGGATTCATCATAAGGTATCTGAACACTGAACACAGATTATATAGTGAACTTTTATATAAAGGATTCTTTAGCGTTGTAAAACCAAAACGAGTTTTTTTTCCCCCTTTTTTTGTGTGTTACTTGACTGTAAATTGTAGTGAAAAACGTGCCCTATATATACTGCAAAGTAATATCCTGTTATTTAGCTTTGGTTTGGCTTTGCGTGTATCAGAATAGGATAGACAACTCAAGTTTTAAGCAAGATGGAGAAATTTTGCATGCAATCAAATTTGTCTCTGAGCCACAGATACTCATAGAAAGAGCCATATATGGCTCGTGAGCCATAGGTTCCCGACCCCTGCTGTAATGTATTGCTTTCTGGTCTCCCCATGTCTAGGTTCAGAATGCGGCAGCTAGACTTTTGACTAAGACGAAAAAGTTTGAGCATATTACTCCTGTATTGGCCAACTTACACTGGCTCCCAGTCCACTTAAGATGTGACTTTAAGGTTCTCTTATTAACATACAAATGTTTGCATGGACTTGCACCCTCTTATCTGATTTGATTTCCCCCTATGTTCCTGCACGGAGTCTCCTCTCGGAAAATGCCGGTTTACTTGTGACTCCGAGAGCCAAGAAGTCTGCAGGCTTGAGAGCGTTCTCCATCCGGGCCTCGGTGCTATTGAATGCCCTGCCTCCGGAGATAAGATCTGCAACCTCAATGGAAGTTTTTAAATCAAGGCTTAAGACACACTTCTTTTCCAAAGCTTATGATTGATGCCCACCTCATATTCTGTACTGTCCTGTCTTTTTCCGACTGCCTGGCTGGTGGTGATACGAAGGAGAAGGACGATTTGAGATGAGTCAGTGGACCAGCGTTTGACCTGAAGCATGTCAACGCCTGCATTGACCAGCTGGCAGAGATGGGAAGCTGCGTCGTGGCCGTCATAGACTTTCTGGACTAATTTACAGGCTGGGGGCGTCGTTGCTGTCATGCACTTTCCGGACAAATTTTCAACATGTTACCTAGTGTTTACTATGTTTGTGTACTGTAATGCTAAATCTAATTCACCCTGGTCATCCTGAAAGGGGGATTACCACTTGTGAGGTCCCATCTCAAGGTTTCTCTTTTTCCTCACGCTGAGGTTTTGAGTTGTTCCTTGCCCGCATGTTGGTTTAAGATCAGGTAATTAGTTTTGATTGCTTCAGCAAGGCACGATTACATTGCCAAGTGCTGTAAGCACAGGGCAATGTAGTTGTGCTTGCAACTATTATAATCCTCCGAGATATTATTATTATATCTATCTTCTTCCGCCGACTTTTAACGGGGAACTCCTCCCAGAGCTTTTAGAATACCCCATCGATTCATATATCAAAAATTTCGGCCCGACCGGGACTCTTGTTGTGTGTCTATTCACAGCGATAGGAGTCCCCATCCGGAATAATGGGTTTTGAAATTCTCCCATCCGTAATACATGGGCCCATTCATTTCTATGGGTAGTCATGGAAACGAGGGCTTTTCCAGACGGTAGTCATAGTAAGCAGGGACTGTCCAGGGTGGCCCGACCCAAATTTCCTTTAACCATGGGTAAATGGTGAATTCCAAAGAGTGGATGCTAGCGAGAGGATGCTAACTATGTGCGCCGCTAGCAAAGTGTTGGGCTGGCATAGCCAGCCACAACATTAGCGCAAGCTAGCTGTAAACACTGTTGGTGATCAGTTGCCAGCCCAAGTATTAGCGATGAGAGGTTGATGCTATGCTTACTAATGCTAGCAGTAAAAACTGTTGGTGACAAGTTGGGCTGGCTAAGCCAGCCCAAGTATTCGCTCAAGCTAGCTGTAAACACTGCCAGCAATGGGTTAGGCTGGCACAGCCAGCCCAAGTATTAGCGCAAGCTAGCTGTAAACACTGTCGGCAATGCTAACTTCTTCATAGTAAAATTTTTTGGTAATTTTGGCTACATTTTAACGACTTCATATTTACAACTTATGCTAATGGCCTCATGTTAATGAGTTATGCTAACAGGTACATTTTAAAAAGTGATGCTAACGGCTAAATGCTAACTTTTTCATGCTAAAATTTTTTGGTAAAGGCAATATTTTAATGACTTCATATTTACAAATTATGCCAATGGTCTCATGTTCACTGCAAAAATTGAAAGTATGGACTAGTGTAATTTACTTGAATTCAGTGTATTTATCTGATCACAATTTTTTGGGACTTATTTACTTATTCAGGCTGAAGATAGTTAAGATACTATCACTTGTTTCAAGAAAATTAATATTGTGCCAACTAACTTATATTATTCAAGTAATTGTAAGCAAATGTATCTTAAATTGTCGAAGAGATAGCCTAGAGGCATATTAACAACTCAGCTTAAGGATATTTTTTACTTGTTTCAAGACTCACATCAACTTGTTTTAAGAATGGAACCCAACTCATTGAGATAATGTAAGAATTGATTTTATGAATCATCATATGTATTCATTTACTCAGGTACAATTCAGTGTCGCAGTGTGAATGGTTGTTTGTTTGTGTTAGCCATGTGATGAGGTGGCGACTCAACCAGGGTGTACCCTGCCTTACGCCCGAGGTAAATGGGATAGGCTCCAGCCCTCCCACCCGTGACCCCGAAAGGGACAAAGCGGTAGAAGATGGGTGGATGGATGGACAATTTAGTGTTCAATATTAAACCTTTTACTCTTGGTACGATGTTTTAAGAATAGACATTAGCCAGTTAAGGTAGCAGGTGTAGCCTTAACTATAAAGCAATGTGGGAAACAATGTCTAGTCTGTAAATGTCACTAAACTTAAACATGATTTTATCAATTTAGTCGACCATTAACAATAACAAAGCATGAACTTTTCTCAAAACACTGTGGGGAATACCTCAACTACTTTAAGTTATAGCTATGGTTACATGTTTGGTAGACGCCTTCATCCAACATGACATACCCATCAAAACACCAATATAATGTTAAAAAAAAAATAATCAGGAGATTTGTGTAAGAGGTCCTTAAGTTTGATTGGCTTGTAGGCACAACAGCACTCATGCAGTTTCCATCTTAATCCCCAGCTCTGCATTTCACCACATGGTTTTTTCACATATTTACATTGTATCCGCTTGGCAGGGGCTAAACACACACAAATATCTTGCCAATCACATGCACAAAGTGGCAACATAGAACGAACATGTTAAAATTGCATAGAATCACATTTAATTCTGCGTCCAAAGTCCGGAGCCAGCTAGGCCTTGCTCATACAGATAGCCCCCACAAACCTCAGTCCAAATATCAAATATATTTAGTGTTTGTCAAAATGTAAACTCATGCATAAATGAGCACAATTTCTGCCGTTCATAATGTGTCATTTTAAACACTCGAATTCAAGAGCACACCAGTTAAGTCATATTTTCTAAAAACGTATATCTTTTCATTAAATGGTGCAAAGTGGTATGCAGTGTAATCAGCTAATTTCTCCAAATCTATGAACTCTGTTGCCAGGGCAGCATTTGGTACAGCGATTTCATAAGACAATAAATCTCGAATGAAATCCAATGTATCATATATTTGATATTCGCAACAAAATAAAGATGAATCTACAACAAAAATATTATTTATCAAACCTAAAAGTAAGAAGCGTGTCTTTTGAATCCGTGATGATGAAAGTATTATTATTTAGTTATTGCGGTTAATGGGGACCAAAACCACCCCCAAAAATTGAAAATCCGCGAAGTAGCGACGCCCCTTCCAAAATGCTTGAAAAAATAAAAATAAAATAATATATATATTTTTTTATTATTTTATTTTATTATTATTTTTTAGACCTGCAAAGCTCTGAACCTGCGAACGTGGAACCACGAAGTAGCGACGCCCCTTCAGAAATGCTTTAAAAAAAAAATATATATATATATACATATATATATATATATATATATATATATATATATATATATATATATATATATATAGATATATATATATATATAGATATATATATATATATATATATAGATATACACGGGGGGACAGACATCTCACTCGCTCATTCACACCTAGGGACAATTTGGACTGGCCAATTCACCTGAAATGCATGTTTTTGGAATGTGGGAGGAAACCGGAGTGCCCGGAGGAAACCCACGCAAGCAGTGGGAGAATATACAAACTCCGCACAGGAAGTCTGGAGCTGGATTTGAACCCACGCAGGAGGTTCCCATGACTTGCCGCATATATATATATATATATATATATATATATATATATATATATATGTATACCGTATTTTCCGCACTATAAGGCACGATGTGTTAAGAATAGACATTTAAGCCTTTATTTTTTTTTAAAGCTGACCATGCGCCTTATAATACAGTGCGCCTTATTTATTGATCAATATTAGTTCGCAAAGTCTTGCAACTAACTTGCAGCCGCCAACTAGTTTTCCCCCGAACATCAAGTAGTCCGCGGTGTATGCTGAGATTTATTTACCGGCGTTTCATTGGCTAACCAATGTGTCAATCGTCATTTGAATCGATCACTATTGGCCAAAGTTATTCGGAGGTCTAGGGGCGGATCCTTTTTATCATTTACAGGCTAGCATTGGCTTAAACGGAAAAACAAAGCTTGCAATTGGCCAAAAAAGATGCGTCAATCATCAGTTGAATCGATCACTATTGGCTAAAGTTATTCGGAGGTCAAGAGGCGGATCCTTTTTATCATTTACAGGCTGGCATTGGCTTTCACGGCTGAACAAAGCCTGCATTTGGCCGAAAAAGATGAATTTGTATAGCACGTGGCTGACGGCATACAGAAAGCATTTTTTACTATACTGTATTTGTAAATATTTTATTCTGGATTTACTACATTCACGGATATAAGAGGACCACGGCTGCACATTATCATGAACACAACGACTTCGGTGAGCTACTCCGGCTATATATCTTGTTTCAGACTGAACTAGATTTTTCTGTGATAAGCGGTGCAGATAATGGATGGAATAGAGTGTCTATTTTTAAATTAAACTCAATTCCAAGTGTTTATTGTCATATGCACAGTAAAGTTGCGAGTGAAAAAGAAAATATAAACTAGGGAATGGTTGGCATTTCTTGAATCCCAAGACTTTAACCTTCTGAATGATGGAACGATGCATTTGAGTGACATCGTACGGACACAGCATCCGCACGTGTTCTCGACACGTATTTGCGTCTTTGCAAGCTTTGGGAATATTAAGGGGGTAATAAGTTGGACTGAACTATCTGACTGTTTTGTCCACGTTCCCATTGTAGCGCCTTATAATCGGGTGCGTCTTATGTATCTCAAAAATAGGACCAAAAACTATTTTTTCGGGGTGCACCCTATAACCCGGTGCGCCTTATAGTGCGGAAAATACGGTATATATAAATACAGTGCATCCGGAAAGTATGCACAACGCTTCACTTTTTCCACATTTTGTTATGTTACAGCCTCATTCCAAATTGTATTAATTTAATCTCTTATCTAAAAATTCTACACAAAACTTTTTTTTAAAACTTTTTTTGAATTTTTTAAAAATAGAAATCTCAGAAATCACATTTACATAAGTATTCACAGCCTTTGCCATGAAGCTCAAAATTGAGCTCAGGTGCATCTTTTTTCGACTGATCATCCTTGAGATCTTTCTACAGCTTAATTGGAGTCCACCTGCAGTAAATTCAGTTGATTGGACATGATTTGGAAAGGCACACACCTGTCTATATAAGGTCCCACAGTTGAGTGTGCATGTCAGAGCACAAACACCAAGCATGAAGTCAAAAGAACTGTCTGTAGACCTGCGAGACAGGATTGTCCTGAGGCACAAATCTGGGGAGGGATACAAAAAAAATTCTGATGCTTTGAAGGTCCCAATGAGCACAGTGGCCTCCATTTTTTGTAAATGAAAGACATTTGGAACCACCAGGACTCTTCCTAGAGCTGGCCAGCCTTTCTAAACTGAGCGATCGGGGAAGAAGGGCCTTAGTCAGGGAGGTGACCAAGAACCCGATGGTCACTCTGTCAGAGCTCCAGCGTTCCTCTGTGGAGAGAGGAGAGCCTTCCAGATGGACAACCATCTCTGCAGCAATCCACCAATCAGGCCTGTATGGTAGAGTTGCCAGACGAAAGCCACTCTTTAGTAAAAGAAACATGGAAGCCCGTCTGGAATTTGCCAAAAAGCACCTGAATGACTCTCGGACCATGGGAAACAAAATTGTCTGGTCTGATGAGACAAAGATTGAACTCTTTGGTGTGAATGCCAGGCGCCATGTTTGGAGGAAACCAGGCACCGCTCATCACCAGGCCAATACCATCCCTACAGTGAAGCATGGTGGTGGCAGCATCATGCTGTGGGGATGTTTTTCAGCAGCAGGAACTGGCAGACTAGTCAGGGTAGAAGGAAAAATGAATGCATATAGAGATATTCTGGATGAAAACCTGCTCCAGAGCGCTCTTGACCTCAGGCTGGGGCGAAGGTTCATTTTTCAGCAGGACAACGACCCAAAGCACACAGCCAAGATCTCAAAAGATTGGCTTCAGAACCACTCCGTGAATGTCCTGGAGTGGCCCAGCCAGAGTCCAGACTTGAATCCGATCGAACATCTCTGGAGAGATCTGATAATGGCTGTGCACAAACGTCTCCCATCCAACCTGACTGAGCTTGAGACTGTATTTGCTGCCAAAGGTGGATCAACAAAGTATTAAGCAAAGGCTGTGAATGCTTATGTAAATATGATTTCTTAGTTTTTCTATTTTTAATAAATTCAAAAAAAAACTTTTTCACATTGTCATAATGGAGTATTTTGTGTAGAATTTTGAGATAAGAGATTAAATTAATACAATTTGGAATGAGGCTGTAACATAACAAAATGTGGAAAAAGTGAAGCACTGTGAATACTTTCCGGATGCACTGTACATATATGCTTTATATATATAAAGCACGGTGGGGCAGTGGTTAGCGCATGTGCGGCACAGTTCAAGTCATGGGAACCTCCTGCGTGGGTTCAAATCCAGCTCCAGACTTCCTGTGCGGAGTTTGTATGTTCTCCCCCTGCTTGCGTGGGTTTCCTCTGGGGACTCCGTTTTCCTCCCACATTCCAAAAACATGCATTTCATGTGAATTGGTCCAAATTGTCCCTAGGTGTGAAAAGAGCGAGTGAGATGTCTGTCCCCGTGTGCCCTGCGATTGGCTGGCAACCAGTTCAGGGTGACCCCTGCCCACTGCCCGGAGATGGCTGGGATGGGCTCCAGCCCCCCCGCGACCCTAATGAGGATAAGCGGTACGGCTAATGAGATGAGATGAGATATATATATATATATATATATATATATATATATATATATATATATACAAATATAATTTGTATTATTTTTTTAGACCCGCGAAGCTCTGAACCCGCGAACGTCAAACCGCGAGTAGTAGTAAGTAAGTAGCGAGGTCCCACTGTACTCTAATCAAATCGAGTTTGGTTGTGTTGATGGTGTCGTCGTCGTTAAGTCACTCAAGGCGCATAAGGTAATCCATAGTAGCGCCAGACTCGCTCGTGGGAGGCTCCGTAGTTCTCCGAAGGAGAGGGGGCTGCAACTGTCCTGTGCCGCCAGGCCTGACGGGGTGCGACCCAAGCAAACCAAGCAGACGAAGCCTCTAAAGTCCTTAGTACGTTCGGACAGGGCGGTGCATGATTTATGGAAGCCCCTTGGGCAGATAGCACAGGTGATTGGGGTGTGGTCGGAGTGAATGGTTCGAAAGCACCACTGGCATTTGGACTGGAGGCCAGGATTGCTCTCGAAGTCGCCCGCCCTAAGAAGAACAGAGAGAGGAGAGTAGAAGAGAGAGAAAGAGAGGGACAGATAGAAAGAGAGAAAGACAGACAGAGTAAAACGCAAAAAGGGGGAAAAGAGAGTGAGAGAGGTGGGGAGAGAGTAGGAAAGAGAGGGATAGAGAAAATGAGAGACAAGAGTGTAAAGGGGGAAGAGAGAAAAGGAGAGACAAAGAAGGAGAGAGGACCAAGAAAGAAAGAAAGAGCGAGTCTGAGTGGACTGAGTTGGATTCGTAAGGCTCCCCCTGGAGAGAGCCCTTCGCAGGACACCACGGGAAGGTTCCTAGTCTTTGTCCTCTGTTGATGGTGTTGCACACGTTAGGTGCTAGTTTCCGCCTTTTTCGCGCTGGAGAATTTTATATCAAAACAATAGGGATGCCATTTTCAATGCAAGTGACTGACCCGTACAGTGTTCTAACTAAAACTGGATAGTCTTTACTTCGAAACACAAATGTAATATTTATAAATGAGAACACTATATTTTTCCCCTGAGATAGTTCATAGATTTTGTTTAATAATTGTATATTGCGTTCCTTTATATGGTTCCGCCCATTTATTCAGACCTACTTGGACTCGCTTATACAACCCCAACGTTCGACGAACTCCATTCGGTATTTTGACTTCGAGAGAAGTGAAAACACTTTTACAATTAAAAGGTTTGTATTGTCTTAACATTTAACAAGAAACAATGTGATTAAAAATAAAATATTATACTTAACGGTATTTATGCAAAGTTAACGGTTTAAATCAATGATCGTTTTGTAAGGGGTTAGCTCGAGTTTTAAGCTAACCCCTTAAAAAACGGTCGTTGATTTAAACCGTTAACTAAGGAATTGAGCTAACCCCTTACAAAATGGTCGTTGATTTAAACTGTTAACTATAATATATAACGTTAAAACTAGTCCACATTACGACAAGAGCCTGTACTAATCTAAGCGACCAGGATTACATGTTACACAGTTTCTCTCTTTGTTCAGCATGAATATAAATTCATATACAGTATCCAGACATGCATATTCTGATTTTGCAAAACATCAGGACTCCATGCAAAACGCAGGGGGCTACACCAGCAAGGGGAAAAAAAGAGACGCCTTGAGTTTGGCATCACAGAGAAAGAAGATGAGGGGGATTTTGACTCCAGCACTTTCACTGTCATTGTCTCCCCAATCTGAAGTAGCACCATCAGCAGCCCAGAAAGTGAAGGGGACCCCCAAGTCATAACCAGCACTCCAGCAAAACAAGCTGATGCTTAGTTTCCGCCTTTTTCGCGCTGGATAATTCCATATCAAAAAAATAGGGATGCCATTTACAATGCAAGTGGCTGACCCGTACAGTGTCCTAACTAAAACTGGATAGTCTTTACTTCGAAACACAAATTTAATATTTATAAATGAGAACACTATATTTTTTCCCTGAGATAGTTCATAGATTTTGTTTAATAATTGTATATTGCGTTCCTTTATATGGTTCCGCCCATTTATTCGGAAATACTTGGACTCGCTCACACTACCTCAACGTTCGACGAACTCCATTCGGTATTTTGACTTGGAGAGAAGTGAAAATACTTTTACAATTAAAAGGTTTGTATTGTCTTAACATTTAACAAGAAACAATGTGATTAAAAGTAAAATATGATTCTTAACGGTATTTATGCGTAGTTAACGGTTTAAATCAATGACCATTTTGTAAGGGGTGAGCTCAAGTTTTAAGCTAACCCCTTAATAAACGGTCGTTGATTTAAACCGTTAACTATGGAATTGAGCTAACCCCTTACAAAATGGTCGTTGATTTAAACTGTTAACTATAATATATAACGTTAAAACTAGTCAACATTACGACAAGAGCCCTGTACTAATCTAAGCGACCAGGATTACATGTTACACAGTTTCTCTCTTTGTTCAGCATGAACATAAATTCATATACAGTATCCACACATGCATATCCTGCTTTTGCAAAACATCAGGACTCCACGCAAAACGCAGGGGGCTACACCGGCAAGGGGAAAAAAAGAGACGCCTTGAGTTTGGCGCCACAGAGAAAAGATGAGGGGGATTTTGACTCCAGCATTTTCACTTTCATTGTCTCCCCAAGCTGCAGTAGCACCATCAGCAGCCCAGAAAGTGAAGGGGACCCCCAAGTCATAACCAGCACTCCAGCAAAACAAGCTGATGCTCTCTGTAATTTTATAAAACAAAATGTAGCATTCACAATGGAGTAGACCCATTCATTGAAATTACACAAAATACAAGATAAATCAGCACTGCACATAGTTCTACTTCTTTTAGGAGGGCACAGACAACATCTCCAGCTTTTATTGAAATTTTCAACTGGTGGGCTGAACAGAAACAAGAAAAAGCAGAAAAGGACAAGGCCAGGCACCACAAAACTCTCATAAATACTATTGTTTTACAGGGGGGTGAAAATGTTGACCTTGTAATGTTTGCCTTTTCCTGTTTCTAATCAAGTAATATTAATGAATGTCTTCATTAGCTGTAGTGGACATTTTGTCTTTGTTCCAGTAGAAACAATAGCATGAATAACATTAGCAAGAAGCAAATAATTTTGACCTCAACTGTGTTGTGATATTTTCTTTTACCTTTTTAGAATGTAGGCAGGACAGCCGCATGGCCATATCGCAATACCAAACAGAACAGAGCTGATGTGGCACAACTTCTTGACCTTGAGTTTGAGGGGAAGAGGGCCTTCATTGATTCGGACACAATAAGGGAACAAGACAGACCGGCAAAAATATTGAAGGCATATCCATGCTTTCGAGATATTGATCATGTAAGTATGATCACAATTCACACTTTGATTCAGTTGAACAGTGAAATTGTTCTTTTGAACATTGGGTGCATACTGCTTTGATACATTAAATAGCTGTTTCAGACCCCATTTCCATGCAGGAAAACCTTTCATGTATTTTCTCTGAAAAATGAAAATGAGCAATCTGGTTTTATTTCTGCATGGAGACAGGGAAAACAGCATTTATGCATTGTGGTGTGATTTTTCCTTCTTTAGAATATCTGATAGTCCATCTGTTTCGCATGTTATTTGCAACACACCTGTCTATTAGCGTTTTATCATCAGTGTGAATAGAATTATTTTCACAAATGGAGGAGGGGAAGGGGAACATAGTTTTTCAGAATACCTCTCTACATATAATTGTTGTTTTCAAGTGATGCTTTAACTACTATGTGTTGGATATTTCCATACAACACTTCTTTGTGTCTTCCCCACCAAAGGTTCTTGATGAACTAAGACGAATAATAGACAACAACAACTCCAACTACGTGCAAGAGCTGAGGGAGCGGTGGCTCGAATTCAAATCTAGATTATGCCTCTATGGGGTTTACAAGAGGGCAATGAAACCTCCAATGTCACTTTCAGCTGGTAAGAACAGCCAACATAATACCAATAGAATCTGTATCCTTGTTTGTTTCTGTATACTGAGAGACAAATATTTGATTTGATTTTTTTTTTTTTTAGAAGAGCAAGCAATAAACCTCTTGACCATGCTGCTCATTCATGTTCTTCTGGTAAGTCACAAACTTTTACATAAGTGCATACTAAACTTTCTCAAATATGGCTGCTCCTTTTGTTGGTCCTCTATTCTGTTCATACTAAATTGTCATGTTTAGTCGGGGAATGGAGGGATGTGATTGCTGTCCTACTGATGTTGTGTTTTTCTGTTAAGCCCACAGAGGACCCCGAGACGTTCCTGAACAGAAGGCCACTCACCACACCACTCCTTTTGGTGGATGAAAATCTCGACTCCTTTCTCTGCCTTGGAACCGAAGCAATCCCATCACCCAAAAGGTACCTAGGGGATGCAGTATTCTACATAATTGCATACTATTATGTATTAAATATGACCTACCCTAAATGTGTGGCCTCTGTTCTTTCCCTTCTACAAACTGAGGTCCTGGGGGACTCAATCCATGACAAAGATGCCACACCAGCTTTCAAACGAGCAAGAAGTGATTGGATGGCCTTTTTTGCATAACTTTGTATAATGCTGCCTCCCCTCGGGAACACACCCACACACCCATCCATGGACGTACTTTGAGAACTTTTTCTGTTATAAACATTTGTGACCCCTTACGCTTTGGCCTCTCAGTCTCCCTGTAAGTGTGTGTTTTAATTGCCTTGTTTTGAGTTTAAGCATTGATTTAAAAAAAACAACCCAACTGATGTTCTTAAAATTAGACAAAAAAGAATGTTTGCAGTTCTCTTTTAGAAATTGGTAACTTGCACTCTATATTCTGTAGGCAAAAAAATGTGTTGTCTGTTTGACAGTTCACTGATACATGTGTAAGTGATAACTTTGATTTAGATTCAGATTCAGATCTACTTTATTGTCATTCTAGTACACGTGTATACAGAACGAAATGTCGATGCATCTGACCCCCACAGATTTACAGTTCGCCAACAAACGTTTCAAGATCTTGTCAAGAAAATGAGTATTTTTGTTACTGGTATGTCAATTGTGTTTTGTGATAATGACAAAGGTTTGTGGTTTGCCAATAAAATGGTAATTTTCACATTAAAACTATTTTTGCATTTGTATAGTATATCGAAACGTAGAGAATTTCTTGAAACAAGACTTCCTCGCCTAAGATTTTTATTACTTATTACAAGCAAATGTATCTTGTTTTTGACCCATTTTCTAATTTATTTTCAACTTAATACAAGAATATTGATCTTGTTGTAACCTTCATGCTAACTACTTTTGAGCAATCCTGGCTTAAACCCAGTTTGTTTCTAAACAATAATTCTCCAAAACAAGCACAAATATCTTAAAATGAGACAAAAAAAAAACTTGACAAGTACACTTAATAGTATTACTGCATATAATAACATTTTTAGGTATCTTATTTTCTTTTCTTTTTTTTCTTGTTTCAAGAAAACTTTATGAGTCGGATTTTCTTGCTGCACTGGCAGATAATTTTGCTTGAAACAAGTAAATTTCCTGCAATAGTGGCTAGATTTTCTTGTTTTTTTAGAGGCAGTTTTTGCAGTGTTGACGAGTTATGTTAATGGGTAACTGCTAAAGAGTGATTCTAACGGCTAAATGCTAACTTCATGCAAAAAGATTTTGGTAATGGCAATATTGTAACGAATTAATATTTAAAAATTATGCTAATGGCCTCATTTGATGAGTTATGTTAACGGATACATGCTAAAAAGTGATGCTAAAGGCTAAATGCTAACTTCTTCATGCTGCAAAATTATTCTAATGCTAACATGCTAACGACTCAGCAAATTGAATGGGCTCAATGCATTCCGGATGGGCCAATTAAAATCGAACGGCCCATTCTATTTGAACATGTATATTTCAAAAGTTTTTAAAGTGTAATAACAGTGTTATTACTATGGTTTTTACCATGAATGTGTTTTTTAGACCTCCACAAGGCATATCCTTGTTGCTAACGGTTGTGGGCCCATCTCAAATGAACTTGCCAGTACCGGTGTGGGGGGGCAGAGTCCCCCCACATAACCAAGTAAAAAATAACAGAAACATCTCTCTGAGCTAAAAACTTTATGCTAACTCATAATGCTAACAACCGGGGTTATATATACATACCGGGATCATCTTCCAGATCAATCACAACTCTTACAATTGCCGCGGGAATTGTCTAGTTGTGTAATTGTAATCCTGTGCAGTCCTTGTCATGATTGCCGAAGTGAAGACACCTGTGGCAATCGTTTGGCACGCCGGAGCGCGCTCTCTAATTTGCCGACGTTCACTTCTTAACCAGTCAGCGTCCAGACAAGGACGTCCGATTGTACTCCTGTGTTCCTGTGTGTTTCGCCAGATTAGCAAGTACCAAAGACTACTCTCCTGTTTTGATTCCTGCCTTCGGTTCCGACCTGTTTCTGCCCCATGTTTACGAGCTACTCTCCTGCCCTGGCCATCGACCTCCCCGCTAAGATGTATTGATTCTGCCTACCTGTCACGGGACTGCCGTCCGTCCAATCGCTGCGAGCCTTCAGCTCCCGCTAAGAGAAGTGCGACTTCCGCATCACGAAGCGACCTGTTCCCCACAATCAACGATCACTGGATCGTGGGTGCCAGCTTACATCTCTTTTCAAATAAAACTTAGAAACTAACGCAATTGGGTTCCCGTCTCCGTTCCTGGTTCCTGACAGTCCTTTGAGACATTTTTGTGATTAAGGGCTTTATAAATGAATCTGACTTGACTCGACAAGGCTTAAAACACACTTATATTATAAATTATAAGAATGACCTATATACCATTTTGACAGTATCTGTGTACTGTTTGTTAATGCTACATCCATTGCAACCCGGTCAACCTTTTTATTTTAAATTTTTATTCTTCATTATATATTGTACTTTTCTTTTTTTAAATAAAAAAAAATTAACGTGACAATTTGTTAATGCAACATCCATTACAGCCTCGTCATTCTGGAAGGGGGATTACCTCATTTGCGGTACCTTCTCAAGGTTTCTTCATTTTCCTCATGCTGAGATATTTGAGTTTTTCCTTGCCCTAATGGATGTTTAAATCAGATGGTGCAATGATAGTCTGTATTTTGCAATAGTCTGATCTCTGCAGCCCTTTGAGACTACTTATGATTAAGGGATATACAAAAAACATTACTTGGCCAGCCATCTCCGGGCAGTGGGCAGGAGACACCCTGAACTGGTTGCCAGCCAATCACAGGGCACACAGGGACAGACAACTCATTCGCTCATTCACACCTAGGGACAATTTGGACCGGCCAATTCACCTGAAATGCATGTTTGGGTGTAAATTACTGTTCGATTACATTCCCAACAAATACAAAGACTGAATGGTTTAAGTTGTATTACATTCCCAAAAAATGAAGACGAAGTGGTTTTGGTAAATCGAAATGACGGTTAAACCCGGAGCAGTCGAGGCGACGTAGGTACACCCCCATTTCATGTTTTCCCTTTATTTTTTAGATTTGTTGGGTTGGTGATCGTTTATATGTGATTTATTGATCGAATCATATGACAGATGTATCGCAAAATAGTCAGTAGAACAACGCAGACACATCTGGGTCATGCTCAGACCTGAGTCTCATAGGAGCAGTGTCATTTGGGTGCCCTAAGCACAAATGCTTTATGGTGCCCCCCATCACCACCACACAAAAAAATTGAAATTGAAGTTCTCAGTGCAATTTTTTTATTCACAAAACACCGCAACAAACACGAGAATTAAATGAGAAATGTTCCTTGTGTTTCTTTTGGATTAATAGGGTGAGGACGTTTTCATTTGTTATTTTTAAAATATTGTTTTAACATGCTTTGTATGTGATTTGTGTTAGTAATTTAGTGCTGTTAAAATAACGCCCAACTATCTGAGTTTGAGAGCTTTGTTTAGAAAAATGTGATTACCAAACTGTTTAATCTTTTTTAAATTTCTGTTTTGTTTTTACAATTCGGTTGTATTCTTGCTTTAAAAAAAAAATCTAATACGCAGAATAGTTTTCATATTATAGGGCGGTCACGTGAGACCCGCATCTAAGAGGCCAGTGCGCCGGAGCGGTCACATCTAATAGGCCATATGAGCCAGTGTTATGCCGAGAAATGCATCCCTGCCGAGATTTGCATCCTCTCGCTACCATATCCATTTTTACCTCGTTTTATCTCACTTTTATATCACTTTTCGGGAATGTAGTGGCGAATATATAACCAAAACCTCTTTGTCTTGCATTTGTTGGGAATGTAATACAACTTAAAGCATTCCGTCTTTGTGTTTGTTGTGAATGTAATCGAACGGTAATGCACACCGTATACAATACACTTTTGAGCAGGTAACATGTTTATTTTGCCTTTTTCTATTCAAATCGCTTGTATTTAAACTGTTATGCCCTCTATTATGAAGCTTATTTCAGCATAATAAGCTTTACTGTAGAGTGCATAACAGTTCTCAAAAGTGACTCAAAAGTACCAGGGTTGCTGGGGTGCTCGAACCCCCCCCAACTATCTTTTAGTAGTGGGCAGAGAAAACTATGAACTGATGGCTAGCCAAATTGCATGTCACAGAATCAAGAAACTCACTCACTCATTTACATCTAGGGACAATTTGGACCGGCGAACTAACTATGCATGCATGTCTTTGGAATATGGGAAACCAGAGTGCCTAGGGAGAATATGCAAACCCCGCGGCACCTGGACTTGAACCCTAAATCTCCGCACTGTGGGTTGTACGCTAACCGCCCACTTGCTGTGCCGCCTCTAAAAAAAAAAAACTGCGCTGATTAAACATTCCACTTGTCATGGTCGCCTTGGCGACCGGTCTGCCCCGCCCCCTGGGCCCAGCTGAAGCAGTTCAACTAATCGAGTGTCTGCTATTTAAGGCTGGATTGTGGGCTTTGCGGGTGCGGGCTCATTACATATACACACTCCCGGTCTGTTATGCCTTGTCCTGTTTTAGTTTAAAACATTGTCCGTTCTGTTATGCCTTGTCCTGTTTAGTTGGGTTGGAAGAATCAACTGTTTTTTTCGTCATGTCCCAGAGTTTTGGACAACTTTTATTTTGTTAAATAAAACTTTTGGTTCGTTACGCAATTGAGTTCTCCCTTCCTGCCTCCTGCCTCCGTTCTGGTCCGATCATTCCTTCCACTCCACTCCGTCTCGTGACAGAATGAGCCCGCCAACATTTGAACTCAGCGAACGATCCCTGCGCGATTTGGGGAGAGCTGGAGGACGCCGTTTGGCAAGCAGAGGTAACCTTCCCTGCCCGTTCGAACCACGGCCCGCCCGTCGTGGCCATTGCTGTGCCTCGAATGGGGTCCCGGGAAGAATTGACGCCTGCCTGTTCGACTCTCATGCCTGCCTGCCCGACTCCCGTGCCGATTGCCTGCTATTCCGTCTCCCCTGCGTGCCAGTACGACTCCGACTCCGCGGCCTGCCAGTCCGACTCCGACTCCGTGGCCTGCCAGTCCGACTCCGACTCCGCGGCCTGCCAGTCCAACTCCGACTCCGCGGCCTGCCAGTCCGACTCCGACTCCGCGGCCTGCCAGTCCGACTCCGACGCCTGCCAGTCCGACTCCGACTCTGCCGCCTGCCAGTCCGACTCCGACTCTGCCGCCTGCCAGTCCGACTCCGACTCTGCCGCCTGCCAGTCCGACTCCGACTCTGCTGCCTGCCAGTCCGACTCCGACTCTGCTGCCTGCCAGTCCGACTCCGTCTCTGCTGCCTGCCAGTCCGACTCCGACTCCGCGGCCTGCCTGCCTGTTCGACTCTCCGGTCTGCCTGCCTGTTCGACTCTCCGGCCTGCCTGCCTGTTCGACTCCCTTGTTTGTCTGTCTGTTTTCGCCTGTCCAGTTTGCCCGCCGGACCCCCCCTGCCGAGCGCCGATTCCGATCCGCCCGACGCAGATGGCGCCTGCCTCTCCCCGTTCCTGCGTGTTCGGAGGAGGGAGCGGGGTTGCCCCAATCGTGAGCGTCGAACCATTCCGGGGCGCGAGGTAGTAATTTTTTTTTTCTTTTTGGGACCTCGGGAGCTGTCCCTTAAAGGGGGGGCTCTGTCATGGTCGCCTTGGCGACCGGTCTGCCCCGCCCCCTGGGCCCAGCTGAAGCAGTTCAACTAATCGAGTGTCTGCTATTTAAGGCTTGATTGTGGGCTTTGCGGGTGCGGGCTCATTACATATACACACTCCCGGTCTGTTATGCCTTGTCCTGTTTTAGTTTAAAACATTGTCCGTTCTGTTATGCCTTGTCCTGTTTAGTTGAGTTGGAAGAATCAACTGTTTTTTTCGTCATGTCCCAGAGTTTTGCACAACTTTTATTTTGTTAAATAAAACTTTTGGATCGTTACGCAATTGAGTTCTCCCTTCCTGCCTCCTGCCTCCGTTCTGGTCCGATCATTCCTTCCACTCCACTCCGTCTCGTGACACCACTGGTCCTGTCCCCTAGATGTTGCTGTCATGTGTAGTGCAGACAGAAATGAGTCCCAGGAAGACTACAAACTACGTAGAAGGAATGGGAGCAAAAAAACACCTATTTTCTTTCAGCATTTCTCAAGGAAAGTCAAAAAGTAGGGAATATATATATTAGACATATTTTTTGTACCACTCGTTTGGTGAGTGAGTCCCTTAAGCACACCATTGCATCATTTCCTGAGATTCGGCCTGCAACCTCAGTGGAACTGTTTAAATCTAGTTTTAAACACACAATTCTATTCTCTAGTTTATGAATGACCTTTTTATCCTGTTGACAACTTCAGTGTATTATTTGTTATTGCAACATCCATTGCGGCCTGGTCATCCTGGAAGGGGGATTACCTCATGTGCAGTATCTTCTCAAGGTTTCTTTATTTTTGAGTTTTTCCTTGCCCTCATGTAGGTTTTAGATCAGGGGATGGTGTCGTAATAGTCTGGTTTGCAATAATCGGTGGTCTGTGCAGCTCTTTGAGACTCCTTATCATCATAGATCAAGGGTTATACAAACAAACATGACTTGAGTTGACTATGTTCTGTCTTGGGTAAGTGCAGCCTGAGCGCGCCCGTCCATCTCTCTCCAGACCAACAGGTGTTTCCACCAAGCAGTAAATATTACACACTGTCCCTTTAAAATATTTCAAAAAGGTAATCACCTTTTGGCTGACAAAGCATTGACTTTTCTGTACTTTCGGGTTGAGTGCCATCTTGTGGGATTTTTCCCGTACTGCAGGTCTGATTGTAAATACATTGAGCCTTTGAAATGGATGGGCGTCTTAACGAGTGCCCTCCGGTGGCGTTTTTGCGGTACTGCCGCTCACAGAAACACTTTAAGACAATGGAGTTGAATGTGTCTCAAGTTTTTTCACACTGTCCCTTTAAGTTCTGACTAAACGTGACTGTTTTCAACGGTTCCGAGGGCTGCAATTAAAAATGCTTAGAGTCAATTTACGTAAAATTACTTCTTTTTATTTACAGATTGTCCCTTTATGTCCGAGGCAAGCAGGGGCATTTCTGAGGCACTGCAACCTGAAATTTGAAAAAACGCTTTGAGCCAAAGTCATTAAATGGGTTTCACGTTTTTCCACTCACTGTGCCTTTAATTTTTGACAAAACTTGGCTGTTTCAACTGTTCTGCAGGCAGTAATAAAAACAAAACCCTATGAGTCAATTTAAATAAAAATACTTTTTTCAATTTAAACATTGTCTCTTTATGGCTGACAAAGCATTGACTTTTCTGATACAAATTCTCCCATACAAATGAATTGGCACCTATTTAACAGTGTTGCACTTTTGGGTTGAGTGCCATCTTGTGGGATTTTTGCCGTACTGCAGCTCCCGTTGTAAATACATTGAGCCGTTGGAAAAGAATGGGCGCCTATTTAACGAGGGCCTTCCGGTGGCGATATTGCGGTGCTGCAGCTCACATTAGAAAAATGCTTTGAGACAATGGAGTTGAATGTGTCTCAAGTTTTTTCACACACTGTCCCTTTAAATTCTGACAAAACTTGGCTGCTTTTAAGGGTTCTGTGGGCACAAATTAAATACAATTTGAGTCAATATAATTTCATGGGACTCAGGTTTGTTCACACGGTGTCCCTTTATGGATAACACCCTTGTGCCCGCCAATAGTGGATGTTCCCGGCTTGTGTTTGGGAACTTGTCGGCCGAACTCCGGAGCTTGTGTTTGCGGACTTGTGCCCGCCACTAGTGAATGTAGACCTGGCTTGTGTTTGGGGACGAGTGGGCCGAGCACCGGGTCTTGAGTTTGGGGACTGGTGCCCGCCACCAGTGGATGTTTTCCCGGCTTGTGTTTGGGGACTAGTGGGCCGAACCCCGGGCTGGTGTTTGAGGACTTGTGCCTGCCACCAGTGGATGTTTTATTATGCAATTCTCAGCCTGAAACGCTCACAGAAACAATCATTTAATAATGACAATAACTTTGTGACCATACATACTAGAATCATAAATCTTGCTTTCCCGGGTTAGAAAACTTGTGAATTGTATATATTTAGTGCAGGAATGGTGGAAAATTTCTACTCTTTTAGTTATGCAAACTTTTAAAAAAGTGTGTCTGGCATCCTAAATACCGCTTTATTATGCGTTTCTCAGCTTGAAACTTCGAAAATAACATTATTTAATAATGACAACAACTTTGTAACCATACATGCCACAATCATAAAACTTGCTTTCCTGGGTAGGAAAACCTGAAAATGGTATATATTTAGTGCAGGAATGGTGGAAAATTTTAACTTTTTTAGTTATGCAAACTTTTAAAAAAGTGTTACTGGCATCCGAAATACCTCTTTATAATGCGTTTTTCAGCTTGAAACTCCAAAAATAACATCATTTAACAATGACGATAACTTTGTAACCGTACAAGCTAGAATCATTGAACTTGCTTTCCCGGGTTGGAAAACTTGTGAATTTTATATATTCTGTGCAGGAATGGTGTAAAAAGTTCAACTTTTTAATTATGCAAATTTAAAAAAATGTGACTGGCAAACTAAATACTGCTTTATTATGCGTTTCTCAGCCTAAAATGTTTTAAAATATCATCATTTAATAATGACGATAACTTTGTAAACGTTGTGACTTTTTTTCAAAATCCCCTGATAGAAATGAATTGGCACGCTAACGGTGTTGTACTTTCGGGTTGAGTGCCATCTTGTGGGATTTTTCCCGTACTGCAGGTCCTATTGAAAACACATTGTGCCTTTGGAAATGAATGGGTGTCTATTTAACGAGTTTCCTCCGGTGGCGTTTTTGCGGTACTGCAGCTCACAGAAACACTTTAAGAAAATTGAGTTGAATGTTTCTCAAGTTTTTTCGGACTGTCCCTTTAAGTTCCGACTAAACTTGACTGTTTTCAACGGATCTGAGGGCTGCAATTAAAAATGCTCAGAGTCAATTTACGTAAAATTACTTCTTTTTATATACACATTGTCCCTTTATGTTGAGGCAAGCAGGGGCATTTCTGAGGCACTGCAACCTGAAATTTGAAAAAACGCTTTGAGCCAAAGTCATTAAATGGGTTTCACGTTTTTTCACTCACTGTGCCTTTAATTTTTGACAAAACGTGGCTGTTTCAACTGTTCTTCATGCAATAGTAAAAACAAAACCTTATGATTCAATGTAAATAAAAAGCCTTTTTTTCAATTTAAACACTGTCTCTTTATGGCTGACAAAGCATTGACTTTTCTGATACAAATGCTCCCATACATATGAATTGGCACCTATTTGACGGTGTTGCACTTTTGAGTTGAGTGCCATCTTGTGGGATTTTTGCCGTACTGCAGCTCCCGTTGTAAATACATTGAGCCATTGGAAATGAATGGGCGCCTATTTAACGAGGGCCCTCCGGGTGCGATATTGTGGTACTGCAGCTCACATTAGAAAAATGCTTTGAGACAATGGAGTTGAATGTGTCTCAAGTTTTTTCACACACTGTCCCTTTACATTCTGTCAAAACTTGGCTGCTTTTAAGGGTTCTGTGGGCACAAATTAAATACAATTTGAGTCATTATAATTAATATAACTTTTTGAGTTATGCAAGTTTTCATACAAGTGTGACTTGCAAGCTGAAAAGCTCTCTTTTAAGCTTATCTGCGCCTGAAACGTCCGAAAAAGCAATCATTTAATAATGACAATAACTTTTGAACCATGCATGCTAGAATCATAATTCTTGCTTTCCTGGGTTGGAAATCTTCTGAATTTTCTATATTTAGTGCAGAGTTGGTGAAAAAGCTCAACTTTTTGAGTTATGCAAGTTTTCATACAAGTGTGACTTGCAGGCTGAAAAGCTTTCTTTTAAGCTTATCTGCGCCTGAAACGTCCGAAAAAGCAATCATTTAATAATGACAATAACTTTTGAACCATGCATGCTAGAATCATAATTCTTGCTTTCCTGGGTTGGAAATCTTCTGAATTTTCTATATTTAGTGCAGATTTGGTGAAAAAAAGCTCAACTTTTTGAGTTATGCAAGTTTTCATACAAGTGTGACTTGCAGGCTGAAAAGCTCTCTTTTAAGCTTATCTGCGTCTGAAATGTCCGAAAAAGCAATCATTTAATAATGACAATAACTTTTGAACCATGCATGCTAGAAGCATAATTCTTGCTTTCCTGGGTTGGAAATCTTCTGAATTTTCTATATTTAGTGCAGATTCGGTGATAAAAGCTCAACTTTTTTAGTTATGCAAGTTTTCATACAAGTGTGACTTGCAGGCTGAAAAGCTCTCTTTTAAGATTATCTGCGCCTGAAACGTCCGAAAAAGCAATCATTTAATAATGACAATAACTTTTGAACCATGCATGCTAGAATCATGATTCTTGCTTTCCTGGGTTGGAAATCTTCTGAATTTTCTATATTTAGTGCAGATTTGGTGAAAAAAGCTCAACTCTTTGAGTTATGCAAGTTTTCATACAAGTGTGACTTGCAGGCTGAAAAGCTCTCTTTTAAGCTTATCAGCGCCTGAAACGTCCGATAAAGCAATCATTTAATAACGACAATACCTTTTGAACCATGCATGCTAAAATCATAATTCTTGCTTTCCTGGGTTGGAAATCTTCTGAATTTTCTATATTTAGTGCAGATTTGGTGAAAAAAGCTCAACTTTTTGAGTTATGCAAGTTTTCATACAAGTGTGACTTGCAGGCTGAAAAGTTCTCTTTTACGCCTATCTGCACCTGTAACGTCCAAAAAAGCAATCATTTAATAATGACAATAACTTTTGAACCATGCATGCTAGAATCATAATTCTTGCTTTCCTGGGTTGGAAATCTTCTGAATTTTCTATATTTAGTGCAGATTTGGTGAAAAAAGCTCAACTTTTTGAGTTATGTAAGTTTTCATACAAGTGTGACTTGCAGGCTGAAAAGCTCTTTTTTACGCGTATCTGCGCCTGAAACGTCCGAAAAAGCAATCATTTAATAATGACAATAACTTTTGAACCATGCATGCTAGAATCATAATTCTTGCTTTCCTGGGTTGGAAATCTTCTGAATTTTCTATATTTAGTGCAGATTTGGTGAAAAAGCTCAACTTTTTGAGTTATGCAAGTTTTCATACAAGTGTGACTTGCAGGCTGAAAAGCTCTCTTTTAAGCTTATCTGCGCCTGAAACGTCCGAAAAAGCAATCATTTAATAATGACAATAACTTTTGAACCATGCATGCTAGAATCATAATTCCTGCTTTCCAGGGTTGGAAATCTTCTGAATTTTCTATATTTAGTGCAGATTTGGTGAAAAAAGCTCAACTTTTTGAGTTATGCAAGTTTTCATACAAGTGTGACTTGCAGGCTGAAAAGCTCTCTTTTAAGCTTATCTGCGTCTGAAACGTCCGAAAAAGCAATCATTTAATAATGACAATAACTTTTGAACCATGCATGCTAGAAGCATAATTCTTGCTTTCCTGGGTTGGAAATCTTCTGAATTTTCTATATTTAGTGCAGATTCGGTGATAAAAGCTCAACTTTTTTAGTTATGCAAGTTTTTATACAAGTGTGACTTGCAGGCTGAAAAGCTCTCTTTTAAGCTTATCTGCGCCTGAAACATCCGAAAAAGCAATCATTTAATAATGACAATAACTTTTGAACCATGCATGCTAGAATCATAATTCTTGCTTTCCTGGGTTGGAAATCTTCTGAATTTTCTATATTTAGTGCAGATTTGGTGAAAAAAGCTCAACTTTTTGAGTTATGCAAGTTTTCATACATGTGTGACTTGCAGGCTGAAAAGCTCTCTTTTAAGCTTATCTGCGCCTGAAACGTCCAAAAAAGCAATCATTTAATAATGACAATAACTTTTGAACCATGCATGCTAGAATCATGATTCTTGCTTTCCTGGGTTGGAAATCTTCTGAATTTTCTATATTTAGTGCAGATTTGGTGAAAAAAGCTCAACTTTTTGAGTTATGCAAGTTTTCATACAAGTGTGACTTGCAGGCTGAAAAGCTCTCTTTTAAGCTTATCAGCGCCTGAAACGTCCGATAAAGCAATCATTTAATAACGACAATACCTTTTGAACCATGCATGCTAAAATCATAATTCTTGCTTTCCTGGGTTGGAAATCTTCAGAATTTTCTATATTTAGTGCAGATTTGGTGAAAAAAGCTCAACTTTTTGAGTTATGCAAGTTTTCATACAAGTGTGACTTGCAGGCTGAAAAGTTCTCTTTTACGCCTATCTGCACCTGTAACGTCCAAAAAAGCAATCATTTAATAATGACAATAACTTTTGAACCATGCATGCTAGAATCATAATTCTTGCTTTCCTGGGTTGGAAATCTTCTGAATTTTCTATATTTAGTGCAGATTTGGTGAAAAAAGCTCAACTTTTTGAGTTATGTAAGTTTTCATACAAGTGTGACTTGCAGGCTGAAAAGCTCTTTTTTACGCGTATCTGCGTCTGAAACGTCCGAAAATGAAATCATTTAATAATGAAAATAACTTTTGAACCATGCATGCTAGAATCATGATTCTTGCTTTCCTGGGTTGGAAATCTTCTGAATTTTCTATATTTAGTGCAGATTTGGTGAAAAAAGCTCAACTTTTTGAGTTATGCAAATTTTCATACAAGTGTGACTTGCAGGCTGAAAAGCTGTCTTTTAAGATTATCTGCGCCTGAAACGTCCGAAAAAGCAATCATTTAATAATGACAATAACTTTTGAACCATGCATGCTAGAATCATGATTCTTGCTTTCCTGGGTTGGAAATCTTCTGAATTTTCTATATTTAGTGCAGATTTGGTGAAAAAAGCTCAACTTTTTGAGTTATGCAAGTTTTCATACAAGTGTGACTTGCAGGCTCAAAAGCTCTCTTTTACGCGTATCTGCGCCTGAAACGTCCGAAAAAGCAATCATTTAATAATGACAATAACTTTTGAACCATGCATGCTAGAATCATGATTCTTGCTTTCCTGGGTTGTAAATCTTCTGAATTTTCCATATTTAGTGCAGATTTTGTGAAAAAAGCTCAACTTTTTGAGTTATGCAAGTTTTCATACAAGTGTGACTTGCAGGCTGAAAAGCTCTCTTTTAAGCTTATCTGCGCCTGAAACGTCCGATAAAGCAATCATTTAATAACGACAATAACTTTTGAACCATGCATGCTAAAATCATAATTCCTGCTTTCCTGGGTTGGAAATCTTCTGAATTTTCTATATTTAGTGCAGATTTGGTGAAAAAAGCTCAACTTTTTGAGTTATGCAAGTTTTCATACAAGTGTGACTCGCAGGCTGAAAAGTTCTCTTTTACGCGTATCTGCACCTGAAACGTCCAAAAAAAGCAATCATTTAATAATGACAATAACTTTTGAACCATGCATGCTAGAATCATAATTCTTGCTTTCCTGGGTTGGAAATCATCTGAATTTTCTATATTTAGTGCAGATTTGGTGAAAAAAGCTCAACTTTTTGAGTTATGTAAGTTTTCATACAAGTGTGACTTGCAGGCTGAAAAGCTCTCTTTTACGCGTATCTGCGCCTGAAACGTCCGAAAAAGCAATCATTTAATAATGACAATAATTTTTGAACCATGCATGCTAGAATCATAATTCTTGCTTTCCTGGGTTGGAAATCTTCTGAATTTTCTATATTTAGTGCAGATTTGGTGAAAAAAGCTCAACTTTTTGAGTTATGCAAGTTTTCATACAAGTGTGACTTGCAGGCTCAAAAGCTCTCTTTTACGCGTATCTGCGCCTGAAACGTCCGAAAAAGCAATCATTTAATAATGACAATAACTTTTGAACCATGCATGCTAGAATCATGATTCTTGCTTTCCTGGGTTGGAAATCTTCTGAATTTTCTATATTTAGTGCAGATTTGGTGAAAAAAGCTCAACTTTTTGAGTTATGCAAGTTTTCATACAAGTGTGACTTGCAGGGTCAAAAGCTCTCTTTTACGCGTATCTGCGCCTGAAACGTCCGAAAAAGCAATCATTTAATAATGACAATAACTTTTGAACCATGCATGCTAGAATCATGATTCTTGCTTTCCTGGGTTGGAAATCTTCT